>NC_045976.1:7975346-8123955 GCF_010909765.2 Amblyraja radiata | reverse complement strand
GGAGACCCGGGTTAGATCCTGACTACGGGTGCTGTCTGTACGGAGTTTGTACGTTCTCCCCGTGACCTGCGTGGGTTTTCTCTGAGATCTTCGGTTTCCTCCCACATTCCAAAGACGTACAGGATTGTAGGTTAATTGGCTTGGTAAATGTAAAAATTGTCCCTAGTGGGTGTAGGATAGTGTTAGTGTGCGGGGATCACTGGTCGGTGCGGACCCGGTGGGCCGAAGGGTAATGTTTCCACGCTGTATCTCTAAACTATACTTTAAAAAAACGAAACTAAAAAGCTCAAAAGTGGCCCGGCTTGTAGAGCCGCTGCCTCACAGAGTCGGACCCAGGTTCAACCCCGACCCCAGATGCTATGTGGAGTCCGCACGCTCTCCCTGTGACTGCTTGGGTTTCCCCATGTGTGCTCCGGTTTTCTTCCACATCCCAAAGATGGGTTAATTGGCCCTCTGGTGAATTGCACCTGGAGTACCTCCACAGTCAAAAAGGCACAACAGAGGATGTACTTCCTGCGGCAGCTGAGGAAACACAATCTGCCACAGGCAATGATGGTCCAATTCTATACGGCCATCGTAGAGTCTGTTCTCACCTTCTCCATCATGGTCTGGTTTGGCTCAGCCACCAAGCACGACACCTGGAGGCTGCAGCGAATCGTCCGATCAGCTGAGAAGGTTATTGGCTGCAACCTTCCCTCCATTGATGAACTGTACACTGCAAGGGCCAGGAAGCGAGCGGGCAAGATCATCTCTGACCCCTCTCACCCTGGCCACAAACTCTTTGAATCACTTCCCTCTGGAAGGCGACTCCGGACTGTCAAAGCTGCCACAGCCAGACATAAAACATAAAAAACTGTTTTTATCCACGAGTAGTTGCTCTACTCAACAGCCAAAAATCTGTAGCCTCCCTTTGATCTGGTATTTTGTTGGTTCACATGCTTGATCAATGGTGTTTTATCATGAATGTTTTATTATTATTATTGATGTTTAGTGTTTTTCCGAGTCATTCGTAACTGTCACTGTATGTCATGTTGTTACTTGTGGGCGGAGCACCAAGGCAAATTCCTTGTATGTGAATACTTGGCCAATAAACTTACTTAGTGTATAGGGAGAAGATGACAGAGTGGGATAACGTGGAACTAGTATGAGCGGGTGCGGGGCGAGCGGTAGAGCTGGTGCCTTACAGCGCCCGACACCCGATGCTGACTGTATGGAGGCTCATTAGTTGAAAATGTTCATAACTCGTTAAACCTTGGGAGAATACCTAGAGACTGGAGATCAGCCAATGCAACTTCCCTGCTCAAAACAAGGCACGGCAGGAGCGACATATCTGTTCATTGCAGTTATTATTGGCAACATGCTCAAGTCAGTACTTAAAGAGGAAACCACAACTCGTTCAGGGAGGTTGAATATATATATATTGAAAGATAAATCATGTTTGACATGTTGCTTGGAGTCTGATGCGTGTGAACACTGTTAGCACAGATGGTATATCTGGGCGAGTACTAAAGTCTTGTGCTAATCAGCTTGCTCCAGTGCTCACCACAATATTCAACCTCTCCCTGGCCAAGTCTGTGGTCCCTGCCTGCTTCAAAAGATCCACCATTGTACCAGTGCCTAAGAATGCCTCTCCAGCCTGCTTGAATGACAACCGTCCGGTGGCCCTCACCTCAGTGGTCATGAAATGCTTCGAGAGGCTGATCAAGAACCACATCTTCGCCTTCCTCCCTCGCAACATGGACCCGCTACAGTTCGCATACCGTCCGAACGGATCCACGGATGATGCGGTCTCCCAGGTTCTGCACAACGCTCTCTCTCACCTTGACAGCCAGAAGGGGGGGAGGGGCTACGTGAGGATGCTGTTCATTAACGTCAGCTCAGTTTTCAACACCATAGTCCCCACCAGACTTGCTGAGAAGCTGCTGGAACTGGGGCTCAACACTCCCCTGTGTGCCTGGGTCCGGGATTTTCTCACCGCCAGGCCCCAGGTGGTCAAGATGGGGAGACATACCTCCAACCCCCTCACCCTGAACACAAGATTCCCCCCAGGGTTGCGTCCTCAGCCCCCTACTGTACTCCCTGTACACACATGACTGTGTGGCCAGGTTCAGCTCCAACTCCATCAACAAGTTTGCTGATGACACTGTGGTGGTGGGCCTGACCTCAGATAACGATGAGAAGGCCTACCGGGAGGAGGTGGCTGATCTGGCACTCTGGTGTCAGGACAACAGCCTCCTCTTGAATGTCACTAAAACTAAGGAGCTGATTGTGGACTTTAGAAGGGCTCAACATCCGAGGACGTACACACCACTGGAGATAAATGGGGCTACTGTGGATAGGGTGAGCTGCTTTAAATACCTGGGAGTCCACATCACAGACGATCTGACATGGACAACACACACTGCCGCACTGGTGAGTAAGGCAAGGCAGCGCCTTTACCACCTCAGGCAGCTGAGGAAATTCAGAGTCTCTCTGAGGATCCTTCAGTGCTTCTACTCTGGGGCTGTAGAAAGCATCTTGTCCGGCAACATCACAATCTGGTTTGGGAACTGCTCTACCAAGGACAGGAAGGCTCTGCAGAGACTAGTGCGTTCGGCCCCCCTGCAGGACCTATACACCAGGAGGTGCAGATCCAGAGCCAGCAACATAATGGGGGACCCCTACCACCCCAGCAACGGTCTGTTCCAGCTGCTACGGTCAAGCAAGTGCCTCCGCTGTCATGCTGCGAAAACAGAGAGGATGAGACGGGATTTCTTCCCACAGACCATTAGGCCTGTAAACTCTAATCTCACCAGGGACTAATTTACTGTTGTTTTGTGTCTTTTATATATTTTTTCTAAAATGCAAATACTGGTTCTGTTCTGTTCTGTTTTGCACAGTCCGCAGGCATTGCCACTTTCATTTCACTGCACATCTTGTATGTGTATGTGACAAATAAACTTGACTTGACTAGAAATATTAAGAGGAAGTTTATAGGGGGCCCTGTAGATGTAGTATATTTAAATGTTTCTAAAAAGCATTCGGCAAAATGCCACATAAGAGGCTGGTGGATAAATTAAAAAGTCCAATGTTTAATTTAGTTTAGAGATACAGCGCAGAAACAGGCCTTTTGGCCCACCATGTCCGCGCCGACCAGTGATCCCCGCATATTAACACTATCACACACACACGCACGCACGCACGCACGCGCGCGCGCGCACACACACACACACACACACACACACACACACACACACACGACAATTTGTACATTTGCCAAACTAATTAACCTTCTAACCTGTACGTCTTTGGAGTGTGGGAGGAAACTGAAGATCTCGGAGAAACCCACGCGGTCACGGGGAGAACGTACGAACTCCGTATATACAGCAGCCATAGTCAGGATCGAACTCTGGTCTCCGGCGCTGCAAGCGCTGTAAGGCAGCAACTCTACCGCTGCACCACCAAGGCTGCCCATGAGGTGCAGAAGGAAGTATCAGATAACATTGTAAACTGGCAGTCTCATAGACAACAGTGGGAATACATGTCTTTCTGTTTAGGCTGGATGGAGGTAACTAATGGAATTCCCTCGGGGTTTGGCACACAACTATTTACATGACCGATTTGGAGATGTGCACAATCTGGCACACAGTTATTTGCATTAATAACTTCATTAGTGATAGGAGCAGAATTAGGCCATTCAGCCCATCAAGTCTACTCTGCCATTCAATCATGGCTGATCTATCTCTCCCTCCTAACCCCATTCTCCTGCCTTCTCCACATAACCCCTGACACCTATCTATCCATCTCTAACTAAAATATCCATTGACTTGGCCTCCACAGCCTTCTATGGCAATTAATTCCACAGATTCATCACCCTCTGACTAATGAAATTCCTCCTCATCTCCTTCCCAAAGGAACATTCTTTAATTCTAAGGCTGTGCCCTCTGGTCCTAGACTCTCCCACTATTGGAAACATCCTCTCCACATCCACTCTATCCAGACCTTTCGCTATTGGGTAAGTTTAATTGAGATTCCCCCTCATCCTTCTAAACTCCAGCGAGTACAGGCCCAGTGCTCATCAGATTATTAACCCACTCATTCCTGGGATAATTTTCATAAATCTCCTCTGGCCCCTCAGATATAGGGTCCCAAAATCGCTCTCAATACTCCAAATGCGGTCTGACCAGCACCCTTTGGAGTGTGAGCTGTGCAATTTAGAAATGCAGCGCGGAAACTGACCCTTCGGCCCACCCAGTCCGCGCCGACCAGTGATCCCCATTACACTAACGTATACGCGGGACAATTTACAATTTTTATCATTAGCCTACAAACCTGTACATCTTTGGAGTGTGGGAGGAAACCAGAGCACCCGGAGAAAACCCACGCAGGTCACGGGGAGAACGTACAAACTCAGTACAGACAGCACCCGTAGTCAGGATGGAACCCGGGTCTCTGTAAAGCAGCAAATCTACCGTTGTGCCACCGTGCTGCCCCTCATTGAGATCTTGAGGAAAACAAGGTGCTGGAGCAACTCAACGGGTCGGGCAACAACTGTGGAGGGAATGGACAGGCAACATTTTGGGTTGGGCCTCTTGCTCAACTACAAAACGTTGCCTATCCATTTTCCAGCCTTTTGCCCACATCCTCTCTATCTACATCCTGTTGCAGAATGGATATCCTTATCATTACTAGAGGCAGGAAACAGGTTCCCGATGTTGGGGGAGTCCAGAACCAGGGGCCACAGTTTAAGAATAAGGAGTAGGCCATTTAGAACGGAGACGAGGAAACACTTTTTCTCACAGAGAGTGGTGAGTCTGTGGAATTCTCTGCCTCAGAGGGCGGTGGAGGCAGGTTCTCTGGATGCTTTCAAGAGAGAGCTAGATAAGGCTCTTAAAAATAGCAGTCAGGGGATATGGGGAGAAGGCAGGAACGGGGTACTGATTTGGGAGGATCAGCCATGATCAGAATGGCGGTGCTGGCTCGAAGGGCCGAATGGCCTACTCCTGAGTCTATTGTCTATTGCCTATCATTAGGCCCTTCCACCTATTCTTGTTTCATTGCCTCACCCGCTAAGGTAAATGTCACACTGGCCATGTCTGAGATGTGGACACTGTGTGAAAACTCTGATAACTTCAGTCTTTCTGCTTGCTCCCTAAAGTAAACAAGCCTGCGGTGCCAAACACAATGGAAGGTACGGAGGATGCAAGTCTGCTCTGTGAGGAAGATCTGCTGGATACCATCTTCTACATCTGTGACGCGAGACAGAAAGGTAAAGCATTTTCTCTGCTGCTGTTTGCACAGCTCTGGGATGTGGCATGTGTGAAGAATGTGTGCAGACTGGGTCTTTACAGCAATAGGGCCAGGGGTGATCTAATACAGGTTAGCTTTGGCTTAGAGACACAGCATGGAAACAGGCCCTTCAGCCCACCGAGTCCATACCGACAATCGATCACCCTGCAATGGCAATTTCAATCTTTTCCAATGTCCATCTTTCCGTTGCCATTATTACACAGGAGTGAACTTACGCAGACGAAACAAAACGGATCCTCCAGTTGTTTTTCCCAGTTTACTTGATTCTTCATTGAAGTAGTTGTACAAACAAAGCAATGATTCACACCAAGTACTCCTCCTTCTCATACAACCTGTAACTTTCTCTTCTCCTGCATCTGTTTTCTCTCATCAGGTAAGAACTGTGTCCTCTCTCTCTCCCTTGCCTGGTCTGCTCTGGTCACTCACTGTGTCTACGCTATATGTAACGTCCCTCAAAGCATCAAGAGCCCGCCCCAAAGTGTTCAATGTAACACTGCTAGAAATATCCAGACAAAATAATATAATGTTGGGCGAGTCCAGAACCAGGGGCCACAGTCTTAGAATAAAGGGGAGGCCATTTAAGGCTGAGGTGAGAAAAAAACGTTTTCACCCAGAGAGTTGTGAATTTGTGGAATTCCCTGCCACAGAGGGCAGTGGAGGCCTAATCACTGGATGGATTTAAGAGAGAGTTAGATAGAGCTCTATGGGCTAGTGGAATCAAGGGATATGGGGATAAGGCAGGCACGGGTTATTGATTGGGGACGATCAGCCATGATCGCAATGAATGGTGGTGCTGGCTCGAAGGGCCGAATGGCCTCCTCCTGCACCTATTTTCTATGTTTCTATGGTAACGGTAGCTAGTCTAAACCTAATGGCTCCTACACACACACACACACACACACACACACACACGTTCACACTTATTCTTATCGAGTCCACACACAAGATTAGAAGTTGTTCAGCCAGAGCTGACACACTTCCCGGCATCTGCATACAATGGTGTCTGTCTTGTCACTTCTTGTGCGTGGTGGTGGAAAGATTGGTGGAAACAGGGCCACGAGATGAATGCTCTTTCCTTCACCCCACCCGTTCACACTAGTTCTATGTTATCCCACTTTCTCATCCACTCCATGCACACAGGGGCAGTTTACAGAAGGGCCAATTAAGCCACAAGTCCGCACGTCTTTGGGATGTGGGAGGAAACTGGAGCACCCGGAGGAAACCCACGCTGTCACAGGGAGAACGTGCAAACTCCACACGCACACGCACACACTCACACACACACAGCAGCTGAGTTTAGAATTCCACCCAGATCTCTGGTACTATGATACATCAGCTGTGCGACTGTGCTGATGAACATACAAACCGAGTTCACACCGACCATTAATCACCCGTTGGCACAGATATAATGTTATCCCACTTTCTCATCCACTCCCTACACACCAGAGGCAATTTACAGAGGGCCAATTAACCTACAAACCCGCACGTCTTTGGGATGCGGGGGAAACCGGAGCACCCACATCCAAAAACCCACATGGCCACAGGGAGAACGTGCAAACTCCACGCGCGCGCACACGCACCCACACTACAAACACGTGCACGCACGCACGCCAACCCACCACACCCCCCACCCCCACAGGTCAGGATGGAACCCGGGTCACTGGCCCTGTGAGGCAGCAGCTCTACCCGCTGCACCGTCCTTGCTATGTGTGAAGGCTGGTGAGCACCGCTTCCGCAGGAGAGGAGCAAAACTAGAGGCGATCAAGGAACCAAACAAAGTTTGCAAGAAATGCCCTTCTCGTGGAGAATAGCGTGAATGTGGAGCTAGCTGAACAGTGAATATAATTTGCGGTGTGATCCTATGCCGACCACATGAGTCTCCTGCAGTTTGTTCCAAATAAATAGAGATTTATCATGGACTGTCACCACATGCACCTCAAGGCAACAGGGAAAGTGGTTTAACTTAATTGTAGTATTATTCAAGCCGGCACGGTGGCGCAGTGGTAGAGTTTCTGCCTTACAGCACTTGCAGCACCGGAGACCCGGTTTCGATCCCGACTATGGGTGCTGTCTGTACGGAGTCTGTACGTTCTCCCCGTGACCTGCGTGTGCTTTCTCCGAGATCTTCAGTTCCCTCCCACACTCCAAAGACGTGCCGGTATGTAAGTAAATTGGCTTGGTAAATGTAAAAATTGTCCATAGTGTATGTAGGGTAGTGTTAGTGTGCGGGGATTGCTGGTCGGCACTGACCAGGTGGGCCGAAGGGCCTGTTTCCGCGCTCGCTCTCTCTAAACATAACTAAACTAAACTAAATTCCTCCACTCTAGAATATTTGGAGTACTGTGCTTGCCACAGCTATTCAGTGTTGTATTATGCTCAAAATACTACAAGGAACGAGAAGTCTTGTGGCTTTTGAGAGCGGTGATGTTATTGTTTCTACCAGGAGAGGGAGACATGCTCCAAGTTAGTGAACTGAGTGTGTGTTGTGGATCATAATGATAATGTGTCAGAAGGAACTGTAGATGCTGGTTCATACCGATAGATGGACACAAAATGCTGGAGTAACTCAGCAGGCCAGGCAACCCAGCGGTATGAATATTGACTTCTCTAATTTTAAGTAACCCTTGCATTCCCCCTGTCTCTCTTTCTCTCTCTCTCTCTCTCTCTGTCTGTCCATCCCCCACCCTGGAAACAGGCCCTTCAGCCCACTGAGTCCACGCCGCCAATCGATCACCCATTCACACTAATTCAATGCATTCCCACTTTCTCATCCACTCCCTATACACTAGGGGTAATTTGCAGAGGGCACGGACTTACAATTTACAATTTTCATTGTCGTCCTGCTAGTTTCACTGTTCGTATCCCACCGTTCTCCACTGCCAACAATGGACCATTGTGGGCTCCACCTTTCGTTTGGCCATCGGTGCTGGCTCTGATCGGTTCTGTACCTTTTCACACCTCTAGTTTCCCTCCCCCCTGACTCTCAGTCTGAAGAAGGGTCCCGACCCGAAACATCGCCTATTCCTTTTCTCCAGAGACGTTGCCCGTTCCAGAGTTGCTCCAGCACTTTGTGCCTATCTTCATAATACTAATGTGGTGGGAGTGATTCCTGTGCATCAAGGAAGAGGAGCAGGGATGACCTTGTGTCCCAGACAGCATTTATCTCTCGGTCCACAATGTTCCCCGAGTTAACTCCTTTGGGTGGGTTATCTGGCCTTTGGTCTATATTAATTTATGGCCAGGTTAAGACAGTATATTTTAAACAAGAGTGCTGGACTACTTTGTCTATCTTTTACGTCAGCACTTCCTTTCAACACATTCTTAATATTTTTTCAACATCTTTAGACTCGATTCATAGAAAATGGCGCAGTTCTCTTTAGTTTGGGGATACAGGGCGGGAACAGGCCCTTCGGCCCACCTAGTCCGTGCCGCCCAGCGATCCCCATGCTCTAGCACTGTGCTACACGCACTAGGGACAATTTACGATTATACCTAGCCAATTAGCCTACAAATCTGTACGTCTTTAGAGTGTGGAGAAAACCCACGCAGTGTATTGTCACGTGTACCGAGGTACAGTGAAAAGCTTTTATTGTGTGCTAACCAGTCAGTGGAAAGACAATGCAAGATTACAATCGAGCCATTTACAGAGTTTCTGTAGGAGTGGAGGTTTAAGAGTGTGGAGCGATTGTAATATGTGACTGTAGATCTGCTTCTGTGGCTAACACGTAAATAGTCGCCTGGGTTGGGCGCCATCTTGGAGCAGGATAATTCAACGCTCGTCTTATATTGGAGTGATGTTGTGGAAACGGGCCATGGAAGAAGGCTCAGTAGTCAGCATTTTCAAAAACTACCCGGCCCTTTTCTATCTCTTGCAGGGAAAGTGTGCGTTTCTAAGATCGTGGACTACCTGAGATGCACCACAAGTCGCACTACAGATGACAGCGGTCTTGAAGAGCTGTGTAACATGCTGGACCCGGACAACAATGACATCTCCATTGATTTGGCCACCTATCGTGCCGTGATGAAGGAGTGGATAGAAGACTGCAGAAGGAAAAGGTACGGCTTATCAGAAATATCGCACTGTGTACCTGCTGCTCTGAAAAGCTGACCGCTGCAGATGCTGGACATTTAGGGTGGCACAGTGGCACAGTGGTAGAGTTGCTGCCTCACAGCACCAGAGACCTGGATTTGATCCTGACTACAGCTGCTTGTCCATACGGAGTTTGTACGTTCTTACTGTGACCGTGTGGGTTTTCCTCGGGTGCTCCGGTTTCCTCCCACACTCCAAAGACGTACAGGTTTGTAGGTTAATTGGCTTCGGTAAAAATTGTAAATTGCCCCTGGTGCGTAGGATAATGTTAGTGTACGGGGTGAAAACTAGACGGCGCGGCCACGGTGGACTGAAGGGCCTGTTTCCACATTGTATCTCTGTAAAGTAAAGTTGCATTACTTACTTTGCAGGAAATCTATGAAAATAAAAATAATTTAAAGTATATTTTGGATATTTCATAACCCAATTGAAAAAATGTGATTAAACCTTGTCTACATGCAAGAGGTCGTGATGCAGTAAAACAAGTGCTGATGGGAGCGAGTTTCACTGGATTACTTTTCTAATCAATATTTTTCTCCAATGGAAGCTGTAGCATCCATGAAGAGATGGAAGTTGTAAGCATTACTGAAGACCACGACAGCCTTGGATCAGGTAACACTCCTGTGGTCTACAACCCCCCCTCTCATTCCCATTTCCTGTTGATCCAAAGATAGACACAAAAAACTGGAGTAACCCAGTGGGACAGGCAGCATCTCTGGAGAGAGACTGGCTGACGAAGGGTCTCGAACAAGAAACGTCACCTATTCCTTCTCTCCAGAGATGCTGCCTGTCCCACTGAGGTACTCCAGCATTTTGTGTCTATCTTCGGTGTAACGCAGCATCTGCAGTTCCTTCCTACACCCTGTTAAGGCCCTGTCCCACGGTACAAGTTCATTCCAAGAGATCTCCCGAGTTTTAAAAAAATCAAACTCGTGGTAAGCACGGAGAATGAACGTAGCGGGTACGTCGGAGCTTGGGGACGTCTCTTAGCGGCTCGTAACGCTAACGGCAGGTAAGCTCGGCAAGACTCGTGAAGAATTTTCAACATGTTGAAAAATGTCCACGAGAGCCCCGAGTACCGACGAGCGGCCATTACTCTTTGAATGAACTCGTACCGTGGGACAGGGCTTTTAGTCTTAGGTCAATTTCAAGGCGGTTTTGTTTTCACTGAGAAAATACTGTTGTTACTTTTCTTCAGGAACAAAACTTTTAGATGCCATTGACGGAACGGTGGGGAGCTTGGAAGCCATTGGAGGGGAAATTTCAAGAGGAGACCTGTAAGAAAACATTTGTTTTTAAGTTTGTAGTTTATTATTGTTTAGATTTTGTCCAGGTACACAGTGCGGAAACGGGCCCGAGCACACACCGGAGACAATTTATAGAAGCCAATTAACCTACAAACCTGTACATCTTTGGAGAGTGGGAGGAAACTGGAGCACCCGGGGAAAACCCATGCGGTCTTGAGGAGAACGTACAAGCTCTGAACATACAGCACCTGTAGTCAGGATCAAAACCCAGGTCACTGGGTATCATTAGTTAATAGTATTAGTACTATTACTATTAATAATAACAATTAATAATATTCATAGAAATTAAGCGATAGTCAGTATTACTTCATTGTCACATGTACGTAGATGCAGTGAATGTTTTACTTTTCCATACAATCCAGAAAAATTGTACTATATATTATCGCAATCATACTTAAATATAAGAGTGCAATGACTTATAATAGACTCTTTCTAAGGCAGTACACAGAGTCAACATATATCTGGCGCCATCTCATAACTCAAGTATCAAGTTCTTAAAAATATTGAGTCTTACTTTGGACTTGAAGGCCCGTTGTCCTGGCAACAGCACTGGGTCAGAGCTGCAGCAGTCGGCCTGGCCTGCCGATGCTGTTGGTGACTAATTGCCTGCAGTGTGTAAACAACTGGTGGAATTTGGGGTTAGCAGTGGGTTAGACAATAGACAATAGACAATAGACAATAGGTGCAGGAGTAGGCCATTCTGCCCTTTCGAGCCAACACCGCCATTCAATGTGATCATGGCTGATCATTCCCAATCAGTACCCCGTTCCTGCCTTCCCCCCATATCCCCTGACTCCGCTATTTTTAAGAGCCCTATCTAGCTCTCTCTTGAAAGCATCCAGAGAACCTTCCTCCACCGCCCTCTGAGGCAGAGAATTCCACAGACTCACCACTCTTGTGAGAAAAAGTGTTTCCTCGCCTCCGTTCTAAATGGCTTACTCCTTATTCTTAAACTGTGGCCCCTGGTTCTGGACTCCCCCAACATCGGGAACATGTTTCCTGCCTCTAGCGTGTCCAAGCCCTTAACAATCTTATATGTTTCAATGAGATATCCTCTCATCCTTCTAAACTCCAGAGTGTACAAGCCCAGCTGCTCCATTCTCTCAACATATGACAGTCCCGCCATCCCGGGAATTAACCTTGTAAACCTACGCTGTACTCCCTCAATAGCAAGACTGTCCTTCCTCAAATTAGGGGACCAAAACTGCACACAATACTCCAGGTGGGGTCTCACTAGGGCTCTGTACAACTGCAGAAGGACCTCTTTGCTCCTATATTCGAATCCTCTTGTTATAAAGGCCAACATGCCATTCGATTTCATCACTGCCTGCTGTACCTGCATGCTTACTTTCATAGACTGATGTACAAGGACCCCCAGATCCCGTTGTACTTCCCCTTTTCCCAACTTGACGCCATTTAGATAGTAATCTGCCTTCCTGGTTTTGCTAGAAATGTGAGGAGGACAAAGGCAGCAACTCTGCCACCATGCCCGCCCCTCGTCCTCCTTGCTTTGGTTGAGCTTGGAGAGTGCCTGTCACATTTGGCTGCAATACTAGGTCTTTCTTGCACCTCGTATGCACCACCTCAGGAAGGAAGTGTACAGGACAAGCGGGATTTTGTTGAAGGTGTATTCATTCCATCAGCGTAAGCCCCTGTCCCACGATGCGAGTTTACCCAAGAGCTCTCCCGAGTTTAAAAAAAATTAAATAATCAAACTCGTGGAACTTCATCACAAGTATTTTTTTACTCTTGGAAATTTTTCACACTGTTGAAAAAGCTTCACGAGTTTCCGCGTTTACTGAGTACCTGCCGTTAGCGTTACGAGCCGCTACGAGACACCCACAAGCTCTGACGTACCTGCTACGTACATTCTACGTACTTACCACGAGTTTGATTTTTTTTTAAACTCGGGAGAGCTCTTGGGTGAACTCGCATCGTGGGACAGGGCCTTAAGATAACTGCTTTGTCATTGAGCCGTAATGTGCAGATGAAGCTCATGCCCATGCACGTTAGGAAGCTGAGATCTGAGTCATCATCCATTCGTCCACCAAAGTATTTCGGGTTTTTTTATTATCATGTATGCTGAGGTGAAGTGAGAAGCATTGTTTTTACATGCTATCCAGCCAGATCATTTAGTACTATACATAGATACTACCAAGTCAAACTCAAGTACAACAGGTAGAGCAAAGGGGAAGCTACGGAGTGCTGAATATAGTTCTCTGCTTTGTAACGCTTCAGTTCCATCGACAAAGTCCAATGTCCGCAATGTGGTAGAGGTGAATCGGACAGTGCCCTAGCTTATGGAAGGACTGTTCAGGAGCCTTAAGGCCCTGTCCCACTGTACGAGCTAATTCAAGAGCTCTCCCGAGTTTAAAAAAAAAAAATCAAACTTGTGGTAAGTACGTAGAATGTACGTAGCTGGTACGTCGGAGCTCGGGACGTCTCTTAGCGGCTCGTAACGCTAACGGCAGGTACTCGGGAAACGCGGTAAGCTCGGGAACACTCGTGAAGATTTTTCAACATGTTGACAAATGTCCACGAGAGCCCCGAGTACCTACCAGCGGCTATTACCGTAATTCTCCGAGTTCGAATCAGGGAAAACTCGGGAGAACTCTTGAATTAGCTCGTACAGTGGGACAGCTCCATAATAACAGTGGTGCAGTGGTAGAGTTTCTGCCTTGCAGTGCCAGAGACCCGGGTTCGATCCTGATTACGGGTGCTCTCTGTATGGCAACTCTACCGCTACGCCACTGTGCCACCATATTCAATAGACAATAGGTGCAGGAGTAGGCCATTCACTGTGATCATGGTTGATCATCCACAATCAGTACCCTGTTCCTGCCTTCCCCCCATATCCCTTGACTCCGCTATCTTTAAGAGCTCTATCTAACTCTCTCTTGAAAGCATCCAGAGATCCGGCCTCCACTGACCTCTGAGGCAGAGAATTCCACAGATTCTGCCCATCTTTCTTCTAGCTGTCTTGCTCTTCCCTCCCCCACCCCTGCAATCATTCTGAAGAAGGATCCCCACCCAAAATGTCACCTATCCATGTTCTCCAGAGATGCCGCCTTGACCTGCTGGGTTACTCCAGCACTTTGTGTGGTGATTCAGAGTCTGTGGTCTGTTCACGGGGCCCAACATGTAGGGTGAAAGTAGGGGATGAAATGGGTGGCTTCATCACACTGCTTCCAGCATCTCGACACCCACAGATGAGCAAGGCCTAATCCTTCATCAAGATGGATAGTGAACAGCGGGTCATTTCTTCACCCTCCCTACACTGCCCAGCAAGTGCAAAGATTGTGACTTTTTGAATTTAGTTTAGTTTAGAGATCCAGGCCCTTCAGCTGACCAAGTCCGCGCCGACCAGCGATCACCGCGTACACCAGCACTATCCGACAAGTTAAGGAAAATTTACAATCATTACTGAAGCCAATTAAAGGGCGTGTCCCACGTGGGTGACCTAATCCGCGAGTTCTGGCGAGTTTGCCCTCGACTCGTACTCGTAGCATGGTCGACACGAGGTCGTAGGAAGTCTTGGTAACTCTCCTTCATGCTCGAGAGTGGTCTCCGCGTACTCGAGGCCTCAGCTAGGTCGCGGTCTTTTTATCAATATGTTAAAAAATGCCCGCGAGTAAAAAAAGGTGGCCATGGAAAAAATCGATACTTTTTTACTCGTAGGTTTAGTCGTAGTAGGTCGGCATGTTAGTCGTAGGTAATCGAGGGTAGTTGAAGGTAGTCATAAATAGTCTTCATCATAGTCGAAGGGAGGTCGAAGGAGGTCGAAGGAGGTCGTCTTCACTCTCCACTATTCGGTCCAATTTTTCCGAAGTTAGTCGTAGCTAGTCGAAGCTGGTCTTCAACATAGTCGAAGGAGGTCTTCAACATGTCATTTTTTCTAACTCTTCTAAACTCGCCAATTAGGTCGCCCAAGTGGGACAGCCCCTTTACCTACAAACCTGTACGTCTTTGGAGTATGGGAGGAAAGCGAAGATCCCAAGCAGTCAGGGGGAGAACGTACAAACTCAACACAGACAGCACCCGTGGTCAGGAACGAACCCGGGTTTCTGGTGCCGTAAGGCAACAACTCTACCACTGCACCACCACAGTGCAGCATAAAACACATTGAGGTGAATGTGCATCCTATTAGTCTGCTGTGTGGTCCGATTATTAAATTTTTAAAAAATTTAAATGTCCTACTTCATTTCCCCACTCTCTGTCTCGAAATAGACAGTTGTTCTATTTTGCAAGAAGGTGTGAAAAGTGAGGGCTGGCTCGAGATTCTGCAACATGATGCCCGCCACAAATATGCAGTGGTGTCAAAAGGAGTTTAAATGACTTCAGTGTGAGCCACGCTGAACTTGCACTCAGCAAATGAATTAAGGTCACTTAGTCTTTTTGTGACTGGTTAATTCATTGCAAACAATGCCAGTGTGAGCAAGGGGGCCCATTCTCTGCCTCCATTAAGAGAATTAATGGCCGTGACTACGCTTCAGTTTGTGTGCATGTGTCCATTAGCAGAGAGGGCTGTGATGTGTTGCTGTCCAGTACAGTATCAGACCATCACGAGTTGCAGAGAACTGGCACTGAGGCATCAAGCAACCTACCCCCAGGAATGAGATTGATTTGTGTTCTAGGATTAAAACTGACCTTGACATCAAGGAAAACTCTGCTGTCGGTCTGCAAACAAAAACACCTTAGTAACTCTCGGTGTCAACTCTAACATTGCATCAAAAGGGCACCCTGTCCCATATGAATAACGGTAGAATCACTGCCTTACGGCACCAGAGACCCAGGTTCAATCCTGACTACCAGCGCTGTCTGTACAGAGTCTGTACATTCTCCCCGTGACCTGCGTGGGTTTTGTCTGGGTGCTCCGGTTTCCTCCCACACTCCAACGATGTACAGGCTTGTAGGTTAATTGGTTTGGTAAAGTTCTAAATTGTGTGTGTAGGATAGTGTTGATGTGCAGGGATCGCCACCGGCGGGAACTTGGTGGGCCGAAGTGCTTGTTTCCACGCTGTAAAGAGGTGTAAGCAATGGCAGATGCTGGAATCTTGAGCAAAACACAGCATAATCTCTGGAGAAAAGGAATAGGTGACGTTTCGGGTCGAGTTGCTGTCTGGCCCGCTGAGTTAATCCAGCTTTTTGTGTCTATCTTCAGTTTAAGCCAGCACCTGCAGATCCTTCCGACACAAGACAATCGCACAAAGTGTGTACAACCTCTTCAAGGATGTTCTAAAGTGTTGATTCTCTGGACAACATGCGTTTGCTCTCGATCAGCTCTCTGTGAAGTAGCTGCTTTGGCATTATGAGTTCATGAGACATAGGAACAGAATTAGGCCAATCGGCCCATCGAGTCTACTCTGCCATTCAATCACGGCTGGTCTATCTTTCCCTCTCAACACCATTCCCCCGCTTTCTCCCCATAACCTTTGACACCGTCACCAGTCACGAACCTAGCAATCTCCACTTTGAAAGTACCCAATGACTTGGCCTCCACTTCATACCGTCACAATGAATTCCAGATTTACCACCACCTAGCTAAAGACATTTGGGTGGCACAGTGGTAAAGTTGCTGCCTTGCAGCACCATTGACCAAGGTTTGATCCTGACGGGTGCTGTCTGTACGGAGTTGGTATGTTCTCCCTGTAACCGCGTGGGTTTTCTCCAGGTGCTCCGATTTCCTCCCACACTCCAAAGACGTACAGGTTTGTAGGTTAATTGGCAATGGTAAAAATGTAAAATTGCCCCTAGTGTGCAGGCTGCAATATGGGGCTTGGACTCGATGGGCTGAAGATCATGTGTCTGTGTTGCGTCTCTGAAATCTGAAATAAATTCCTCCTCATCTCCATTCAAAAGGTACGTATTTATACTGTGGCTGCACTCTTTGGTTCTAGACTCTCCCACTAGTGGAAACATCCTCTTTACATCCAATCTATCTAGGCCCCTCATTATTGGGTTGATTGCAATATTCCTCTCCTCCCTCCCCCAACCCCTCCCCCCCCCCCCTCCCCTCATACTACACCCCATAAACAAGAGGGTGAACAAGGGGAAGAGGACTGGACTTTGCTGCCTTCCCTCACAGTGGGAACCATTGTAGGGGGATGTTTTTATGTTTCATGTTAATTTCTTTAATGCTGTATTTTATTTTTATTGGTGTGCTGCAACGGCAACTCAAATTTCACTACACGGATTGGTGTACGTGACAATAAATGTCCTTTGTCCTTTGTCCATACAAAATTAAATGCAGAATTAATCCACCCCTGAAGTGAGATAGAAGCATATAAAATAGGTGGAGGAGCGGGCCATTCGGCCCTTTGAGCCAGCACCAACATTCAATAGGTTCAAGGATGATCATCCAAAACCAGTACCCCGTTCCTGCTTTTTCCCCCCAAATCCCTTGATTCCATTAGCCCTAAGAGCTAAATCTAACTCTCCCTTGAATACATCACAGTTAGTGCAGCCCCCCTTGTTTGTATCAATTTACAGCCATCCTTCAAGAAGATGCCAGGTAATGTCC
This sequence comes from Amblyraja radiata, assembly GCF_010909765.2. NCBI lineage: Eukaryota > Metazoa > Chordata > Chondrichthyes > Rajiformes > Rajidae > Amblyraja > Amblyraja radiata. Next base: position 8,106,749 of record NC_045976.1, on the reverse strand, counting down.
CTGTCCCACTTAGGAAACCTGAACGGAAACCTCTGGAGACTTTGCGCCCCACCCAAGGTGTCCGTGCGGTGCCCGGAGGTTGCAGGTGGTTGCCGGAGGTTGCAGGTAGTGGAAGCAGGTAGGGAGACTGACAAAAACCTCCGGGAACCGCACGGAAACCTTGGGTGGGGCGCAAAGTCTCCAGAGGTTTCCGTTCAGGTTTCTTAAGTGGGACAGGGGCATAACACTCACCTCACCAGGGCATTGGGGATTGGGTCATGTTGGCAGACAAGCCAAGGGCTCCTCGGTCCATGGGTAAATGTAGAGCACCAGGTTACATCCTGGTTGTATGAAGGATGGGATTTGTTTCCTTTCTTCAACGTGAACTCCTGCCTTATCTTCTCTCCCCCCCCCCCGAATGCAGGGAAACATCAGACCTGATCTCATGCATCGCTGACCTTCAGTACAACCACCAGAAAGTCCAGGAGCACAACATGAAGTTGCGGCTGACCATTGACGCCACAGAGGAGAGTAACAACCGTTTAATGGAAGAAAATGACAAGCTGCTCAATCAGGTGAAAAGGTGAGGTTGCCGGCCTGGATATCGTTTCCAGTCATCTGCACTTTAAAACCATATTTAGACTTAACTGTGCTGTTAATGTGTTCCTGTGTTCCCAATATTTCACAAGTGATAGGAGCAGAATTAGGCCATTCGGCCCATCAAGTCTACTCCGCCATTCAATCGTGGCTGATCTATCTTTCCCTCTCAACCCCATTCTCCTGCCATCTCCCCATACCCCCTGACACCTGTACTAAACAAGAATCTGTCAATCTGTGCCTTAAAAATACCCATTGACTTGGGCTCCACAGCGTTCTGTGGCAATGAATTCCACAGATTCACCGCCCTCTGACTAAAGATTTTTACGTTGCATTGTGCTTTGAGCAGAAATGTGTTTTTGATTATGTGTTGCTTGATGGGTAAATGTGGGGCTAGTACAGTTTAGAGATACAGCACAGAAACAGGCCCTTTGGCCCATCGAGTCCATGCTGACCATTCATCACCCGTTCACACTAGTTCTGTGTTATCCCACTTTCACATCCATTCCCTACACACTAGAGGGCAATTTATGGAGGCCAATGAACCTACAAATCCACAGGTCTTTGGGATGTGGGAGGAAAACAGAGGAAAAGGGCGGCACGGTGGCGCAGCGCTAGAGTTGCTGCCTTACAACACCAGAGACCCGGGTTCCAACCTGACTACGGCTGCTGTCTGTATGGAGTTTGTACGTTCTCCCCATGACCTGCAAGGGCTTTCTCCGGGTGCTCCGGTTTCCTCCAAGACTCAAAGGACGTACAGGTTTGTAAGTTAATGGGCTTCAGTAAAAATTGTAAATTGTCCAGAGTGTGTAGGATAGTGTTACTGTATGGGGGTTGCTGGTCGGCATGGACCTGGTGGGCCGAAGGGCCTGTTCCGGCACTGTATCTCTAAACTAAACTAAACACTAGGAGGAAACCCAAGGGAGAACGTGCAAACTCCGTACAGACAGCACTCGAGGTCAGGATCGAACATGGTTCTCTGGCGGTGTGGGGCAGCAACTGCAACCAGAGAAAAAGTTGAGATGTCTTCCATATGTTGGGCACTTCTTCTGGCAACGTGAGCCCACCTGCCAGATGTTGCAGTCTAACATCTGTCTGACTGTGACCTGCTTTTTGCTGGTGATGGGTTTCCCAACAATGAGCCCCTGATCTGAGACGAGATGTTGCTCCCTGGGTCGTTTGCTGCTTAAATCACCTCCTGTGTCACATAAGGAGCTTAACGCAGCCCAGTCCATCGCACAAACCAACCTCCCTTCCATTGACTCCATCTACACCTCACGCTGCCTCGGCAAGGCCAGCAGCATAATGAAGGACGAGTCGCACCCTGGCCACTCCCTCTTCTCCCCTCTCCCATCAGGTAAGAGGTACAGAAGTGTGAAAACGCACACCTCCAGATTCAGGGGCAGTTTCTTCCCAGCTGTTATCGGGCAACTGAACCATCCTACCAACAACCAGAGAGCTGTCCTGAGTTTTCTACCTCATCAGTGACACTCGGACTATCTTTAATCAGATTTTACTGGACTTTATCTTGCACTAAACGTTATTCCTTTATCATGTATCTGTACACTGTGAATGGCTTGATTGTAATCATGTATTGTCTTTCCGCTGACTGGTTAGCGAGCAACAAAAGCTTTTCATTGTACATTGGTACATGTGACAATAAACTAAACTAAACTGACATTGGGGCCACGTGGAAGCTGTGCTTTTCCTGCCTCCCGATCCCAACAAATCCTATTATGGTCCCAATCTCTGCAGCGCCCAACAGTCTATTTTGATAGAAAAGTCCTTGAAAGAAGAACTGGAGGATGCCAAGATGCAGATAACACATTCAGAAGAGACCAAGGAAAGGCTTCTCCTTCAGAATAAGCAGGCGGTAAGTCCCGTGTTGAACAGCGGCCCAGTGAGTTATGTCGGTGCCTCCCGGTGAATGTGTGACGTTCCATGTTTGTGTTTGTTTCAGGCCAAGGACAATCAATCCCTAATTCAGAAGATTTCCTCGCTTCAGGAAGAGGTGGGACCATTAACACGTCTCCTGGGTTGCACTTTTCCATTTTCACTTCACTGTTGTGTTGGGCAGATTGGGACATGCGCTGAAGACCCCTGCGAGTGTTAGCTGCCGTTGAGCTGCCATTTTGTGACGAGACCATTAAGAGCCTGTCCCACTTGGCGATTTTTCTCGCCGACTGCCAGCGTCACGTCACGCTCGCCAAAAGATTTTGAACATTTCAAAATCCAGCGGTGACGAGAAAAATGTTGCGACGTCATCACGCCGCGAATGTTTCGGTGACCTGATACGTCAGTCAATGATACCGGCAGTTGCTGAAAAAATCACCACGTGGGACAGGCCCTTTATTGTTTCAAGTTGATGGCCTTGATCTGTGTATCTGTGTCTACCTCATTGGTGACCCTTGGACTATCTTTGATCCGAATTTAGACATAAAAATGCTGGAACAACTCAGCAGGTCAGGCAGCATCTCTGGAGAAAAGGAATAGGTGACATTTCGGGTTGAGACCCTTCTTCAGACTTGAGTCAATGGAAAATGAGAGATGAAAGATTTGTGAATGAAAGATTTGAAAAAAGTTAACAATGATAAAGGATTGGCTTGTCTCTCCCACTTTAGTTTAGAGATACAGCGCGGATACAGGCCCTTCAGCCCACCACGTCCGCACTGACCAGCGATCCCCGCACACTAACGCTATCCTACACACATCAGGGACAATTTACAATTTTAACAAGCCAATTAACCTACAAACCTGCACGTCTTTGGAGTGTGGGAGGAAACCGGAGCACCCGGAGAAAATCAACGCAAGTCACAGGGAGAACGAACAAACTCCGTACAGACAGCACCTGTAATCAGGATCGAACCCAGGTCTCTGGTGCTGTGAGGCAGCAACTCTACCACTGCGCCACCATGCCACCCTCTTACCAAAGATTCATAAACAGGACTACCCCAATATTGTTGGTGTAAACTAACACCTGCCATTTCTTCCTACACATTTTATCTGCTCCACTGTGAAGGCTCCTTTAGTAATGGCCACTTTGAAAAAGCTTCTCACTGGTAGTTCTCTCACTGCTCCCCCTCTGTGATACTTCCTGCTCTCTGGCTTGAGGACCACGTTTTAACCCAGTCTGAAAACGGGTCTTGACCCGAAACGTCACCTATTGCTTCAGAGATACTGCCTGACCCTCTGAGTTACTCCAGCATTTGTGTCTATCTCCTTCAGTCCACCTGCCTGCTCTTGCCCCACTGAACTGATGTCCTCGTGCCCCGACTCCATGCTGTCCCCCATTCCCACTGCATGCAGAACTCCTCCCAAGCCCAGCACCATATTGATCATTTCAATTCCCTGATTCCAACCAGCTCCATTTTGTTATGGATGTTGTGTCTCTAAAAGCCACCTTTCACTTGCCCCATCTCCCCAGCCCAGTATCAGCAAGGACCCGGACCCCAGTGGCTGGGTGTCTAGATCAGGGGTCGGTAACCTATGGGCCCCGGACTGAATGCGGCCCATAGCCCGAAATCATCCGGCCCGCAGGCGGATTTTTTTCCCCGTAATCATCCGGCCCTCCGGGCGCCGCGAGGAGCGGCCGTGGTCTGGCTATACCGCATCCTGCGCAAAACCGCCGGCACGGGCGCGCACCTTCTGTGAACACGTTTAAGAAAGAACTGCAGATGCTAGAAAAATCGAAGGTGGACATAAATGCTGGAGAAACTCAGCGGGTGAGACCTGCAAGGATTGCATGAAGCTGCATCACCCGCTGAGTTTCTCCAGCATTTTTATCTACCTTCTGTGAACATGTGCACATCCGGGGCGGGATGGGGGCGGGATCCATGTGTACACGTGATAGATGTGGCCCGCCATCAGCTCACAGACATGCGTCCCGGTCCCTATGCAGAACAAGGTTGCCGACCCCCGGTCTAGGTGGTCTTCCTCTGATGTGGAGAGAGATGGAAATAGTAGATAGATCTAGCACAGTGATAGAGTTCAATCCTGACTACGGGTGCTGTCTGCTCAGAGTTTGTACGTTCTCCCCGTGACACACGTGGGTTTTCTCCGGATGCGCTGGTTTCCTCCCACACTTCAAATACATGCAGGCTTGTTGGTTAATTGGCTTTGGTAAAATTGTAAATTGTCCCTGGTGAGTAGGATAGAGCTAGTGCGTAAGGTCGACACTGACTCGTTGGGCCGAAGAGCCTGTGTCTGCGTTGTATCTCTGAAGTCTAAACTAAAGTCTTAAGCCGGCCACACAAACCGAGGTGTTATACATGTGCCCGACCTTGATTGTTGTCTGATAGTCTGGCACTCTAATGCAAAATAACATACATTTAATCTTTAGCTGTTCTTTGCTGGGAGGTTTCCTGTCAGGTTTCTGCCCAAACTGTTGTGTTGGTGGAAATATTTTGTGCCCACTAATTAAAACTAATTAAAACCTATGGCCTCTTACTTGCTACTAAGCAGAGGGCAGGAATATGGAAGGCAGAATTCTGGAGAAACTCAGCAGGTCAGGCAGCATCTCATGAGCATCTCATAAATAGGTGATGGTGATGAAACGGTAGAGTTGCAGCCTTAAGGCGCCAGAGATCCGGGTTTGATCCCGACTACGGATGCTGTCTGTATGGAGTTTGTACGTCCTCCCCGTGACCTGCGTGGGTTTTCTCCGGGTGCTCCGGTTTCCTCCCACACTCCAAAGACATCCAGGTTTGTAGGTTAATTGGCTTTGGTATCAATGTAGACAATGGACAATAGGTGCAGGAGTAGGCCATTTGGCCCTTCGAGCCAGCACCGCCAGTCAATGTGATCATGGCGGATCATCCACAATCAGTACCCCGTTCCTGCCTTCTAACCCATATCCCCTGACACCGCTATTTTTAAGAACCCTATCTAGCTCTCTCTTGAAAGCATCCAGAGAACCTGCCTCCACCGCCCTCTGAGGCAGAGAATTCCACAGACTCACCACTCTCTGTGAGAAAAAGTGTTTCTTCGTCTCCGTTCTAAATGGCTTACTCCTTATTCTTAAACTGTGTCCCCTGGTTCCAGACTCCCCCAACATCTAGAACATGTTTCCTGCCTCTAGTGTGTCCAAGCCCTTAACAATCTTATATGTTTCAATGAGATACCCTCTCATCCTCCTAAACTCAAGAGTGTACAAGCCCAGCTGCTCCATTCCCTCAGCATATGTCAGTCCCACCATCCCGGGAATTAACCTTGTAGATGTAAATTCTCCTTAATGTGTGTAGGATAGTGCTGATGTGTGGGGATCGCTGGTCGGCACTAAACTAAGGTGACGTTTCAGGTTGGGACCCTTCATCAGACTGGTTGTGGGGCCAGAAAGCTGGAAGAGAGGACGGGGAGGACAAAGCATGGCAGGGAATAGGCCAACATGGGGTTACTTCATAGGCAGATGGTTGCACAAAGGCCAGAGATAAAAAGACAGAAGGTGCGAGACAAAAGGATTGAAGAGTGAAATTTGGGCTCGCTGCCACTTGCAAGTTTCCCCCCCAAGTTGTGCTTGGAAATATCTTATCGTCTCTGTCCAATATTCCAGTAACCCTGCAGAGAATAGATAATTAATTTTCGAGGTTCAAAATGCTCGATAAGCATCTTCATAAGCGGTACCAGGCCAAGCAATAAAGTCGTGCTTTGTCAGTGGCACGGACACAAGAATAAATCTCTTTATAGTAGCCTGCCTTGGATTTCAACCCGGGTCACAGTGAGGATTTAATGTTGACTCATTTACTAAAAACTCTAGATGTTTCATCTCCTTTATGCATTTTGAAAGGGTGCATTAATCTGTTTGGAACAGTAATGAGTGCTCAATTGGGGTCCCTGACTTTGCAAATGCACAGTTTGGCTTGCGTTCATGTGAGATTGGCATGCACGCATTGCATCTTATGCAAGAACAGTTCTGAATGGTGAATTACTGGAGGTTTGTCAAATTTCACGTGATTTTATTTTTTTGATCGCCAGGGTTTGGAGATCAAATTCTTTCCCACTTATTCAGGGAGAATAAGACTTCATTGCTGTTCTTTGAAGTGTCATCTTTTTTTGGGAGGGGCAGTAAAAATCCCATCTTATTCATCAAAAGCTTAGTTCAAATTGTCAGACGCAAAGTCACATTCTCTGAATTGCTAATTAAGCATCATTATCCTTTCGCAAGATTTGAAATGTTTAGTGTTTAGAGATGCACCGTGGATACATACCCTTGCTCACTAAGTTCGCACTGACCAGCAATTTCCCATTTACACCCATTCTAGTACACTTGTTATACTAGTTTAGGTGGCACAGCGGTAGAGCTACTGCCTTAATGTGCCAGGGACCCAGATTCAATCCTAGTTACGGATGCTGTCTGTACAGAGTTTGTACGTTCTCCCCGTGACCTGCATGGGTTTTCCCCCCCGAGGTGTTCAGTTTCCTCCCGCAATCTAAAAACGTACAGGTTTGTAGATTAATTGGCATAAAAATGTTTTTAAAAATGTCCCTCGTGTGTGTGTGTGTGTAGGATAGTGTTAAAGTGCCAGGGACTCGGTGGACCGAAAGGCCTGTTTCCGTGCTATATCTCCAAACTATGTGTAGGAAGGAACCTCAGATGCTGGTTTACACCAAAGATAGACACAAAAAGTCAGAGTAACTCCGCAGATCGGGCAGCATCTCTAGAAAAAAGAACTAGATGACGCTCTGGGTCGCGACCCTTCTTCAGACATCTTCTACCTTTGTGTCTATGCTGGTTCAATGTTATCCCGGTTTTACATCCTACACACTAGGGGCAATTTGCAGAGGTCAATTATCCTACAAACCTGCATGTCTTTGGATTGTGGGAGGTAACGGGAGCACCAGGGGAAAAGCCACACTGTCACGGGGAGAACGTACAAACTCCGTGCAGCCAGCTTCCATAGACAAGATTGAAGCCGGGTCTCTGGCGTGTGAGGCAGCAACTCTACCGCTGTTGCCAGATCGTGAAAGATAAAAGGAGCGCACATGGGGCGGGAGGTGAGATGGAGAATGGGGAACAAGAGAAAGAAAAGGACCCAAAAAAAACATATTAAATGACTTTAATTGGCATTTGGGCTTCCACAAAGCTTTTGTGGAAATGCTATCAAATTGCAACAGCTGCATGCATACTTTATCCCAAACTCCAATCATTCAGAAAAAACTCATAGAAGAGATCATATGCAATTCCAGCAGCTTTAAAAAAACCTTTGTAAACAAAGTTTGTAGGTTAATTGGTTTGGCATAAAATAAAATGTAAAATTGTCCCTAGTGTGTAGGATAGTGTTAGTATGTGGGATCGCTGGTTGGTGTGGACTCGGTGGGCCGAAGGGCCTGTTTCCCGTGCTGTATCTCTAAACTAAAAGTTATTGCCGATTTCTAGGACTTTGCTCAGGCCACAGTGCGAGTACTATCTACAGCCCTACTTTCCCCATTACAGGAAGGATGAGGAGGCTTTGGAGAGGGTGCAGCAGAGGTCTATCAGAATGCTGCCTGGGTTAGAGTATTAGCTATCAGAAGAGGCGGGACAAGCTTGCATTGTTATCCCTGCAACGTCAACGGTCGAGGGGGGGACCTAGTAGAAGTGCATGAAATAAGACATAGGTAAGGTAGGCAGTCAGAAATCTTTCCCCACAGAAATGTCAAAGACTAGAGCGGCGTTAATGTGAAAGTTGCAAAGTTTAATGAAGATATGTGCGACGCACTTTATTTTTGTGTTGGATGCCGGGGGTGATGGAAACAGACACGAACGTCGCATTTAATAGGCTTTTAGGAAGGCACATAGATATGCTGGGAATGGAGGGATATGGATCGCGTGTAGGTCAAGGAGAGGAGTTTATCTTGGCATCTTGTTCGGCACGGACATTGTGGGCTGAAGGGCCTGTTCCTGTGCTGTTCTTTGTTCCAAAGTATATCAAGGCTGCTCATAGAAACATAGAAAATAGGTACAGGAGGATGCCATTCGGCCCTTCGAGCCAGCACCGCCATTCATTGTGATCATGGCTGATCGTCCCCAATCAATAACCTGTGCCTGCCTTTTCCCCATATCCCTTGGTTCCACTAGCCCCTAGAGCTCTCTAACTCTCTCTTAAATCCATCCAGTGATGTGGCCTCCACTGCCCTCTGTGGCAGGGAGTTCCACAAATTCACAACTCTCTGGGTGAAGAATTTTGTTCTCACCTCAGTCCTAAATGGCCTCCCCTTTATTCTAAGACTGTGGCCTGGACTCTCCCAACATTGGGACCATTTTTCCTGCATCTAGCCTGTCCAGTCCTTTTTATAATTTTATATGTTTCTATAAGATCCCCCCCCAACCCCCCCCCCCCCCCCCACATCCTTCTAAACTCCAGTGAATACAAGCCTAGTCTTTTCAATCTTTCCTCATATGACAGTCCCGCCATCCCAGGGATCAATCTCGTGAACCTACGCTGCACTGCCTCAATCACAAGGATGTCCTTCCTCAAATTAAGAGACCAAAACTGTACGCAATACTCCAGATGTGGTCTCACCAGAGCCCTATACAACTGCAGAAGAAAGCCCTATACAACTGCAGATAGATGCTCCAATCATCATTTCAAGGCACTTGATGTGATTGCAGTTTGATGTGAGTGCGACCTTTCCCTGCTTTGTCTGTCCTCTCACAACCCCACCCTCTCTCCTTTATAAAGCACGAAAACAGGCCCTTCGGCCCATCGAGTCCAGGGAGGTGGCACAGTGGAGGTGGGGCAGATGCGGTAGTGGTGTTTAAGAGGCTTTTGGATCAGCACTGGATGTGCAGGGAAAGGAGAGATATGGATCTATCCTAAACACACCAGGAACAATTTACAATCTTACCGAAGTCAGTTAACCAACAAACCTGCACGTGTTTGAAGTGTGGGGGAAGCCGGAGAAAACCCCATGTGGTCACAGGGAGAACGTACAAACTCCGCACAGACAGTGCTCATAGACAGGATCGAACCCCAGTCTCTGGCGCTGTAAGGCAGCAACTCTACAGCTGCGCCACTGTGCCTCCCCTGAGTCCTACTCCCAGATCTTTCCTCCATCAGGCCTTTTCATTCTTCCTCCTGTCTCTGTTCCTGGCATCAGACTCTGAATTTCCTCCCTGCTACCCCTCTGTTCCCTGTTACCAGTCGCCCTCTAACCAACAGTCAGCCCTTCAACCCACCCCTACAGCTGAGAGAATGGAACGGCTGGGCTTGTACACTCTGTGGAGTTTAGAAGGATGAGAGGATACCTCATTGAAACATATAAGCAGTGACGGACTGGGTCTAAAAATATTGGTTGCCAGGAGACAAAGGGGGCCCACCCACAATTACAATGCTATCATTTAACAGGGGCCCACTTGCCATCGGGCAAGCTGACACCCTGGCCAGTCCGCCACTGCATATAAGATTGTTAAGGGTTTGGACACGCTAGAGGCAGGAAACATGTTCCCAATGTTGGGGGAGTCCAGAACCAGGGGCCACAGTTTAAGAATAAGGGGTAAGCCATTTAGAACGGAGACGAGGAAACACCTTTTCTCACAGAGAGTAGTGAGTCTGTGGAATTCTCACCTCACAGGGCGGTGGAGGCCGGTTCTCTGGATACTTTCACGAGAGAGTTAGATAGGGCTCTTAAAGATAATGGAGTCAGGGGATATGGGGAGAAGGCAGGAACGGGGTACTGATTGTGGATGATCAGCCATGATCACATTGAATGGCGGTGCTGGCTCGAAGGGCCGAATGGCCTACTCCTGCACCTATTGTCTATTGTAACTGGAAAATATATCTGCGAGTGCTGTACTTAACTTGAGAGGGCAAGACTGTCTCCCTGCTGTCCAAGCTTCAAGCCACCCCCTCCACTATCTTCTTCAAATCAACATCCACCAGGCAGCGAACATCTAGCAAATGGATTAGGCTCTGATCTTTGGGCTGTGGCATTCTACTATTTGTGCTCGTAATAAGAATAATCTACTAGTCTGAAGAAGGGTCTCAACCTGAAACGCCACCTATTCCTTCTCTCCAGAGATGCTGCCTGTCCTGCTGAGTTACTGCAGCATTTTGGGTCTATTTAAAGAATAATCTACTGTGTCTTTGTTTCAGAATCTGAGGAACGCCATCGATATCGAGAACCTTCATGAGAAGCTAGATGTGCTCTCTGATGAGAAAGCAGAGCTCCAGGCAAGTTACCACTTTGATTTCTTAACTGGGGAAGGTGCTCTTTGTAGCCTTGGGAGAATAGGGTTGGGATGTCAGTGATATACCGTGGAAACAGGCCCTTCGGCCCATCAAGTCCACACCGACCGACCATCATCCGTTCACACTAGTTTAACGTCATCCCACTTTACCATCCACTCCCTACACATTAGGAAGCAAATTGCAGAAATTAATTAAAGTACAAGCCCGCACATGTTTGGGATGTGGGAGGAAACCGGAGCACCCAGAGGAAACCCACACGGTCCTCTCCCCTCCCCACACTCACCACCAACAACACCACAGTCACAACTGTGGAGTCATTTAAGTTCCTTGGAACAATCATCTCCAGGGACCTTAAAATGGGAGGCCACCATCGACTGCACAGTCAAAAAGGCAGAACAGAGGATGCACTTCCTGCGGCAGCTGAGGAAACACAATCTGCCACAGGCAATGATGGTCCAATACTACACGGCCATCGTAGAGTCTGTCCTCACCTTCTCCATCATGGTCTGGTTTGGCTCAGCCACCAAGCACGACACCCGGAGGCTGCAGCGAACCGTCCGATCAGCAGAGAAGGTTATTGGCTGCAACCTTCCCTCCATTGATGAACTGTACACTGCAAGGGCCAGGAAGCGAGCGGGTAAGATCATCTCTGACCCCTCTCACCCTGGCCACAAACTCTTTGAATCACTTCCCTCTGGTAGGCGACTCCGGATTGTCAAAGCTGCCACAGTCAGACATAAACAGCTTTTTTCCACAAGCAGTAGCTCTACTCAACAGCCAAAAATCTGTAGCCTCCCTTGTGCTATGGTATTTTATTTCATTCTTCACATGTTTAAATTATGTTTTATTTTTAATTGTCTACTGTATATCATGTTGTTACTTGCGAGCAAAGGCAAATTCCTTGTATGTATACATACTTGGCTAATAAAATGTATTCAATTCAATTCAAAACTCCACACACAGACAGCACTCGAGGTCAGGATCGGAGTCGGATTTCTGGCGCTGTGTGAGAGCAGTACTACCCGCTGCACCACTGCCACCCGAATGCAATCAGAATACAGGAAAAACTTATCTCACTGACCCTTTTCCAAAACCTTTTTGTATACAAAGTATTCAGTGTAATGTGCCTGTCTCACTTGGGCGACTTTTTTACAGGAGACTATGCGGTCGCCACATGTTCGCGGGTGGTTGCTGGGGAGACGCCTTCATGGTCGTGAGGAGTTCCAGCATTCTGGGAACTAGTCGCGGCCTCATTATGGTTGCAGAGAATTTTTCAACATGTTGAAAAAACAGCGGCGACCAGAATGAAGCCGCCACGGAGAGTAGCGAGAATTCTCGTGCCGTGGGTGGGTCGCCAGAAGGTCCTAGTGGGTCGCCAGGTGGTTGAAGGTTCTCGTAGGTTGTAACCAGTGCTGACCGGTGAATTTCATTGGCTCATTGGGGGAAAAAACGGTAAGCAGTAGTTTTCAGAAACAAGGATAACCGACCGGTAATGTTAAATGTCCGCCGAACTTCACAGCCGTGTATCTCTGGCTTCTTAAAAGTTGTCTCCACTCCTTCAACGCCCTTCACCCCCCCTCTTTCCCCCCCCCCCCCCACTCCACCCCCCCCTTTTAAAGGACTTATCGTACACTGTGCTTTAGCCGTCTTAATTACAGCGCCAACCTTCCTGTTCACCGCGGTGTGTGTCTGTATCACCTAGGCTTTGCACGATGATAATTTTTTAGACTCTGCTCCCCCACTTGTCCTGGCCCCCGCCTTTGTGATGTGTGTGTGTGTGTGTTCCACTCTGACAGTCGCTGTTCCCGTTCCCGGTTTTTCAGGCGACTACCAGCAACTTCATAGTCCGCTGAAAAATCGTGTCAGTGGGACAGGCCCATTAAGCAAACCATAAATTTGCAGTCCGGCATCTTAAGGTACTTCTTTTAAGAGTTGTAATTACCCCTCGTGGCACAGCGGTAGAGTTGCTGCCTCACAGCGCCAGAGACCTGGATTTGATTCTGACTACGGGTGCTGTTTGTACAGAATTTATGTTCTCCCTGTGACCTGCGTGGGTTTTCTCTGGGTGCTCCGGTTTCCGCCCGCACTCCAAAGACATACAGGTTTGTAGGCTAATTGGCTTGGTATCATTATAAATTGTTCCTAGTGTGTAGGATAGTGTTAGCGGAGGACGGCACGGACTAGGTGGGCCGAAGGGCCTGTTTCCATGCTGTACCTCTAAACTAAACTTGGGTGTGATGCAGAAACAGATTAGATGATGGAACTGCCTAGGGTTTATGAAACTGATACGCTACAATGCTGAGAACTATATTCTGCATTCTGTATCTTTCCCTTTGCTCCACCTATTGTTATTGGGTTTGACGATTGCATCTCTGTATGGTGTATTTGATCTGTTTAGACGGCATGCAAAACCAGAGCTTTTCACTGTACCTTGATTAGTACGGATGTTCGGGGTTATGGGGAGAAGGCAGGAGAATGGGTTTGAGAGGGAAAAAATGTTCGGCCAGGATGGAATGGCAGAGTGGACTTGATGGGCCGAGTGGCCTAATTCTGCTCCTATAACTAAAGAACTTGTGAACTTGCATGTAATGATCGCATATGTAATCCCAAATAATGCAGGTTTCTGTTGGTCTAACTTCCAGTAAAACCCAAATTTCATTTGAGTCGTTCAATGTACCGTAAACCGCAGCGATAAACACTCATTTTCTTTCCTCAGGTGCAGTTATCTGACCTTGATGGCATCGCACAGACTAAGGATACAGTTCTACTTGAGGTCTGTATTGTATTTAATACCTCGTTTCTTCCTGTCTGCAAAGTGTGTTCAAGCCTATATTGTGCAAGCTCTTGCACTGTTCTTACACTACATTTACTCCACACAGTTCGGCCCAACTTGCCCACACCGACCAACATGTCCCATCTACACTAGTCCCACGCCTGCATTTGGCCCATATCCCTCTAAACCTGTCCTATCCATGTACCTGTCTAATTGCTTCTAAATAACATACTAACACAGTACTAAGTCGCTCAAAATTATTTGCTTGTGACTTCATTCTAACAATGGACATTTCTATCCTGGGTCTCCTCCTGAAAGCCTGCTGTACAAGTAAATCCTAATGGCTGTTTTACCTGCTCCAGTAGACCAAAGGAGAAACTATTCCCCTTGAGATGGAGTTTGGATGAAGTTACTAATGTGATAGTGAACAATACACTTGTGAAAGGGAGTAATCAGAGACGACTCTTAAATTATCTTGATGTTGGGGAGGTTGATGAATCTAATCTTGATTTCCTGAAGCAAAGCGGCCTAGCCGCAAGTTTTCAACACCTAATCCAACAGGAGCGCTTTTAATGAGCATGCTACAATTCAAGCAACACTCTTCCAGCCACTGGGGAGGTTTGCTACTGAGTGGATGCTTCAATGATTGGATGTTGAAGTGCTTAAAAACAATGCTATTTTCTACGTGTAATTCACAAAGTTCATCTACTGATGCCTCAATGATCTGGGACTTCAAAACAGAAAATGAAAGCAAATAGCGTTGATAATTAGAAGTAATGTCAATTAGAGGCAGTGCTTTTCCGCTTTCAATGTTTTAAGAAACATAGAAACATAGAAAATAGGTGCAGGAGTAGGCCATTCGACCCTTCGAGCCTGCACCGCCATTCAATATGATCATGGCTGATCATCCAACTCGGTATCCTGTACCTGCCTTCTCTCCATACCCCCTGATCCCTTTAGCCACAAGAGCCACATCTAACTCCCTCTTAAATATAGCCAATGAACTGGCCTCAACTACCTTCTGTGGCAGAGAATTCCAGAGATTCAACACTCTCTGTGTGAAAAAAATTTTCCTCATCTCGGTCCTAAAAGATTTCCCCCTTATCCTTAAACTGTGACCCCTTGTTCTGGACTTCCCCAACATGGGGAACAATCTTCCTGCATCTAGCCTGTCCAACCACTTAAGAATGTTGTAAGTTTCTATAAGATCCCCCCTCAATCTTCTAAATTCTAGCGAGTACAAACCGAGTCTATCCAGTCTATCCAAGACTTGCAATACAGTGTAAACAGGCCCTTCTGCCCACTGAGTCTGTGCCAACCAACGATCACCCTACACTCTAGGGACAGTTTACAATATTACCGGAGCCAATGAACGTACAAACCCACATGTATTTGGAGTGTGGGAGGAAACCAGAGCACCCAGAGAAAACCCACAAGGTCACGGTGAGAACGTACAAACTCCGTACAGCCAGTCCCTGGCGCTGTAAGGCATCAACTCTACCACTGTGACACCGTGCTGCCCTTTAAGACCTTGTGTGTTTCAAGGTTCCTGCTGCTAATTCAACGTTTGTGCATTTGCAATTCTCTTGCTGCTTTCCTTCAGGAAGCCGTGCGACTTTATTTAGTTTATGGGGCAATTGCTTTCCTAATTAAGATCGGTGCATGCCAAGCCAGACACGGGAATGAGCAGCAAGCTGTTAGTCCGAGCTGTGCAAATGATGGAAGGTGGGAAGTGATATGAGACGGGGATCAAAGCTAGGGTTGGATTCGGAAATACAAAGTTTACTCCCTGCCCAACAAAGTGGGAGGCTCGGTTAATACAAAGGAAGTATGATTTCAAATACAGGAAAGCATTCATAAACTTGCTGTGTAAATAGATTCCAGTGCAGATAAGTGCGGAGTGGTGTGTGTTTTGTAAGGAGTTTAAAGTGCTATGCAACTTGGAAAATGTGTGTACGGGGCCTGTCCTACTTGGGGCGTCATTTGCACATCACGTGGGTGGCATCACTTCCTACGCCACCATGCCTCACCACGAGCCATGCGTGCATCACGTGCGCGTCGTGCGTCGTGACACGTCAATGATGTCACGTAAATGGCGCGCATCTTACGCCCAAGAGGCCCTTACCTGTGACAATAGGGATCTCCTGGTGAAACTGGACACAGCAGAAAGCGAACAGAATATAGACACAAGAACTGCAGATGCTGCTTTATAGATTTTTTAAAGACACAAAGTGCTGGAGTAACTCGGTGAATCAGGCAATGTCTCTGGAGAACATGGATAGGTGGCGTTTTGGGTTGGGACCCTTCAGAGTGATTGTAGTGGGGGAGAGTGAGGTGGAAGTGAGGTGGGGGCAGGACAAAGCCTGGCAAGCAGACCACTACAGGCTGTTTCTGCAGAAATTAAACTAGAGTCCTGTACTGGGCCTCCTCCATTGTCAGAGTGAGGTTCTCCAATGTAAATTGGAGGAACAACACATCGTATTTTGCTTGGGCGGCTTACAACCCAGCGGTAAGAGTATTGATTTCTCTAACCTCAAGTGACCCCTGCATATTCCCCCCCCCCAATTCTCCCCCCCCCCCGTTCTCTGATCCTCCCCCCCCTCCCTGTTCGTCGTACTAGTTTCACTGTCGTCCTGTTGAGTTCCATTGGTTTTAATATCACTTGTTATCACTTTCCCCACAGCCAACAATGGACCATTGTGGGCTCCACTTTTCCGTGATCATCGTTGCTTTTTGCATATCTTTCATTTATTTGTCCCATGTACCTTCTATATCTCGTGTTTCCCTCTCCCCTGACTCTCAGTCTGAAGAAGGGTCTCGAACCGAAACGTCATCCATTCCTTCTCTCCAGAGATGCTGCCTGTCCTGCTGAGTTGCTCCAGCTTTTTGTCTCTCTACAGTGTAAACCAGCATCTGCAGTTCCTTCCTAAACAAAATAGACTGTTTATATTGCAGAGGACTTAATTAAACCACACTTAAGAGTACTGGAAGAGGTTCTGGTCTCAATTATATTTACATAAAAGACAGCGCTGAAAGAAAGCTTTCTCCCACATCCCAAAGACGTGCGGGTTTGTAGGTTAATTAGCCTCTGTGAATTGCCCCTGGTGTGTACAGGGTGGATGGGAAAGTGGGATAACATGGGATTAATGTAAGCGGGTGATCGATGGCCAGCATGGACTCAGCAGGCCGAAGGGCCTGTTCCCATGCTGTATATTTCAATCAATCAATTCAAAGTTTGAAATGAGGAACTGCAGATGCTGGTTTACCAAGGAAAGACACAAGATGCTGGAATAACTCAGTGGGTCAGGCAGCTACAGTCTGAAGAAGGATCTCGACCGAAACGTCACCTGTCCATGTTCTCCAGCGATGCTTCTTGGCCCAGTGTTGCTCCTGCATTCTGTGTCTCACCCTAATCATTTTAAAGGTTTCCATTATTAGTTCCTTGCACTTAGCTAGGATTTGTAATACATTCCGAAGGTCTTTATTTTAAAACCATTGATTGTTGAACCACCTTCTAGACAAGTAAGGTGCCCTGGCTGAGATTTGAGTCGTCATTAAATATGGGTGAGGTGGTGGAAGGCTGGAGGGGTGGCAATTGATGTGCCTCTATTTAAGAAGGGCTGCAAGGAAAAGCCTGGGAACTACAGGCCAGTGCGTCTAACATCTTGGTTGCAGTTACTAGACAAGAGACATTTATTGTCACATGCACCAATTGGTACAGTGAAATTTGTGGTCACCATACAGCCATATGAATAAAAAAAGAGCACAGAACACGATAGCCTTTAACACAAGCATCCCCACACAGCGGGTTCAAAGTTTCCCACTGTGAGGGAAGGCACCAAAGTTCAGTCATCCTCCTCGTTGTTCTGTTGTTCACCCGTGGTCGGGGCCTCCCGAGCCCTCCGCAGTCGCCGCCCCGATGTTCAGGCCCTCTCGCCGGGATGATGGAACTCCGACGTCGGAACGGGAGAGCATTCAAATCGGCCACTTCCTACCGGAGACCGCAGCTCCCGAAGTCCACAGGCCGAACTGGGCGGAGGAGATTCACGCTGGCAGCCCTCGGCAAAAGGTCCCAGGACTCCGCAATGTTGAAGTCAGCGCCGCCCGTGGCTGGGAGCTCCGATAACCACAGCCCCCCAATGTTGAAACAGCAGGCCCAACACTCCGGAGCTTCAAACGGCGATCCGGATAAGGCAGCGCCCGCTCCGCGATGTATCCAGCGCTGCGCCACCGCCGCTGAAGCTTTGGCCGGTCTTCTTGAATACCGGAATACTAGAAATTCCGAGGGTTAAGATGTGCCTGCATTTTGATCAGTGGTTCTTAACCTGGGGGTCGTTTGGGTTTTTACCGGGGATATGAAGGGGTCATAAATAACATATCCATTTGTTGAGCCCATGTTTAGGAACCTAACAAAGGTACATACCACATACAGTATTGCAATCAATCAGTTTTATTCGTCACATGCACAATGAAGTGCAGTGAAATGAATTTGCCAGCAAAGGTACAATAAGAAAGAACACACAATACACAATAAAATTTTTAACACAAACATCCACCACAACATTCATCACTGTGGTGGAAGGCACAAAAATTGGCCAGTCCTCCTCCATTTTCCCCCATGGTCGGGACCTCAACCCTCCGCAGTCGCCGCTGCGGGCGTCCAGAAGTACAGACAGGGTAAGTCCAGGTAAGTCCTGAATCGGTGCCTCCCCACCAGAGACCGCGGCTTCAAGATGGTGTAGGCCGCAGGCCGGCGATCATAGATTTAAAGGCCGCGCCACGGCCAGAAGCACCGCAAACTGCAGGGCCGGCGGTCAGAGCTCCTCTCCAGGAGTCCTTGGCGTATGTGTGTAGGGATGCCAAACAGGTTAAGAACCACTGATTTAGATAGACAAGAACTGTTTAGGTACACAAAAAAGCTGGAGAAACTCAGCGGATGCAGCAGCATCTATGGAGCAAAGGAAAATATATATATATATAAATAAATAAATAAAAAATAAGAAATAAAAAAAAGAACTGTTTAGGGATTGAGACGTCTGAGGCTTTTCAATATATACAAGGATATGGAATGATGATGGATTACGTGCATGCCGAGAAGATTAGTTTAACGGCACCATGTTTGACATGGACATTGTGGGCTGAAGGGCCTGTTCCTGTGCTGTACTGTTTGATGTCATCCCGTTTTACGGAATACCACTGGCTGAGCGGGTCAGGCAGAACGTCTCTGGAGAATATGGATGGGTCGGGCACCTTCTTCAGATTGGGAGATGTTGCCTGATTTGCTGAGGTACTCCAGCACTTTGCTCCGTTTAGTTTAGAGATACAACGCGCAAACAGGCCCTTCAGCCCTTCGAGTCCACGCTGATCAGCGATGTCCGTACACTCGCACTGTCCTACACACTCGGGACAACTTACAATTTTTACAATCCAAGCGTGGGAGGAAACCTGAGCACCCGGAGAAAACTCACACAATCACGAGGAGAATGTACAAACTCCATACAGACAGCACGCGTTGTCAGGATCGAACCCGCATCCAGCAGTAACTCGACCGCTGCACCACAGTGACGCCTTGTCATTTCCTGACCAGGAACGTCACCTATCCATGTTCTCCAGAGATGCCGCCTGGCCCATTGTGTTACTCCAGTACTTTATCATTCTTTGTAAACCAGCATCTGCAGTCACTTGTGTCACCTTCAATGAAAGTTTCAACTGCAGGGAAATAGAAACATAGAAAATAGGCGCAGGAGGAGGCCATTCGGCCCTTCGAGCCAGCACTGCAAATATAGACCCAGGAACTGGAACCTGAGATTGGTTGTGGTCCACGTGTTGGACCTTAAGTGTTGCACGTTTCCTCAATATCAAGAGAGATGGCCTAGTGTTTTGCACTCACATTCAGCCAGTACTTGAATGTAAATCGTGCTCAGGGGCTCAATCCCTATGGCCAGTGGAATATAGTTTTAGTTGGAGCTGAGGAGTGACCCAGTTTGTGCCAACCAACGATCGCCCCATACACTAGCACTATCCTCCTGAGTTCTGGAGACCCATTTGACTTGTGGGGAGCACAATCTAACTTGGGACCTCCCCCGTTCCTCCAGCACCAGCAAGAAAGAGCCTGAAACATCACCCATTCCTTCTCTGCCTGGCCCGCTGAGTTGCTCCAGCTTTTTGTGTGTAGGAAAGAACCCACCTCTGATTTGTCCAGTACCTTTTCATGCATCTAGTTTCCTGACTCTCGTTTCTGAAGAAGGGTCCCGACCCGAAACCTCACCTGTCCATGTTCTCCAGTGATGCCGGCTGACCCACTGAGTTACTCCAGCACATTGTGCCTATCTTCGGTGTAAAACGGCATTGCAGTCCCAACCTACACAAGAAAGCTCCACCATTAGCCATTGTGTAACCCCGAGGTGGAAAATTAATGGAAAATACTTTACTAGTGTTGTCCACTGCCTTATTGCATTCACTGTGGGTATCTTGTTTATCATGAGTCTTCTGAACTTTGTACAGCTCTATGGGCCTGTCTCACTTAGATGATTTTTTTTTTTTGGCAACTACAGGCGACTAGTTTGTCGCAGGTACACAAAAATGCTGGAGAAACTCAGCGGATGCAGCAGCATCTATGTATGTGGACTAGTTTGTCGCCACATGTTCGCCAGCGGTCGCCGGGAGAAGCCTCAGTCGCGCAAAAAATTGTAGCGTCTTTCTGGTCACCGCTAAATTTTCAACACGTTGAAATTTTTTCAGCGACAGTGGGTTTGACGCCAATGAGCGTAGCTGGACTTCTCTTGACGTAGGTGCTGTCGTAGGTTGTCGCCAGGATGAGGTAGATTGTCGTCGGTTTTTCAGTGACCAGCTACGACTATGACAGTTGCCGGCAGTTGCCTGAAAAACTCGCCAAGTGGGACAAGCCCGTTAGGCCTTCAGTTGAAGAGAGGAAATATTAAAGGAGTAGGATTCGGGTCATTTGTGTGGTGTGAAATGTAGCCATATCTCGGCCCACACAGGTTTCCTTTGGCTGCGAAACTTTGTCCTTATCTCCTGACATTTCCTCTTGGACCGAAAGGCGATACAGCCGGTGAAATTGTAAGGCCCCCTGAGTCCCAGGCGAGAAAATGTGCTTTTTGAATTAATCACACAAGTAACTTCAAAGGCAGTCCAAAAACAAACGTTTTGGTCACAATCTGTACACTTGCAGTTTCCTGCCATAAGGAACATAATATTTCATTGTTTTTAGTTTAGTTTAGAGATTCAGCACAGAACCAGGCCATTCGGCCCACCTAGTCTGCGTCGACCAGCAATCACTCCATACACTAGCACTATCCTACACTCCAGGGACAATTTGCAATTTTAACCTACTAACCTGAACGTCTTTGGAGTGTGGGAAGAAACCGGAGCACCCGGTGAAAACTCACGGGGAGAACGTACAAACTCCGTACAGACAGCACCCGTAGTCAGGATCGAACCCGGGACTCTGGCGCTGTAAGGCAGCAACTCCACCATTGCGGCACCGTGCCGCTCTCTGGATGAGCATAAAGTATTTGATGTCTGTAGTCAATAAATAATGCAAACCATAAATTGGCCATATGTCAAGTTTTGACCAAGCTCAGTAAACGGGAATGCAAGGGAATTGCCTTCCTTGTCTGTCTTTCATCCCTACAAAGAAGACAGACACACAAAGCTGCAGTAACTCAGCAGGACAGGCAGCATCTCTGGAGAGGAATGGGTGACGTTACGACCCTTCTTCAGACTGGAGAAGACTGAAGAAGGGTCTCGACCCAAAACATCACCCATTCTTTCTCTCCAGAGAAGCTGCCTTGTCCCGTTGAGTTACTCCAGCATTTTGTGTCTATCTTTGGTTTAAACCAGCATCTGCAGTTCCTTCCTGCACATTCCGTCCTCTTTTTGCCCAGTGGGGATGTACACAATACTGCCGATAAAACCCCCCTTCGCCTGCACCAACCTATTACCTGCCAAGCTTTGTACCTATCCCTTCTCTCTTCCCCACCCCTAGCAATTACCTCTTGTCCTTATCTCAAATCTTTTGTCTTATCTTTTTTAGACTTTAGAGAAACATTGTGGAAACAGGCCCTTCGGCCTACCGAGTCTGTGCCGTCCAGCCATCACTCGCTCACACTAGTTCTATCCTACGCACTAAGGACAATTTATAGAAGTCAATCAACCTACAAACCCGGACGTCTTCGGAGAAGACCCATTTGGTCACTAGGAGAACGTACAAACTCCATACAGAGAGCATCCGTAGTCGGGATCGAACCCGGGTCTCTGACACTGTAAGGCAGAAACTCTACCGCAGCGCCACCTATGGTGTTCCTGGCCTTTGTCCAACTACCAACCTATTAAAGCCACCACCCCCCTCTCGCCTGTATCCACCTATCACTCGTTAGTCTTTGTCCAGCCATTCCTCTCTTCCAGCTCTCTACCCACCCCCAACCACAATGAGACTGAAGAAAGGTCCCGACCTGAAACGTCACCAATCCGAGTTCTCCAGAGACGTTGCCTGACCCGCTGAGTTACTTCAGCACTTTGTCTTATTTTTTTTTTGCGCATAATATTAGTCTAATGGATCCATCTAATGCATCTTTTCTTTACAGAGAGAGAATGATATTAAGGAACTTGAGCAATCCATTGCTGAATACATCATGGTCGTCGAGGTAAGGCCTTTTTTTCTTTTAAACGCTTGAACTGAAGAGCAAAAGAAATCCAGTTTGAATTTCCGCCTTGAATTCCTGTAGAGCTTGCGAAGTGAGAAGAGCAAGTTGGAGAACCAACTCCTCGCGGAACAAGAGCTGGCTTCGTAAGTAGTGATCCACAACCTTCGCACTGAGACCCAAGGCCAGGGCCGGATTTAGATGAAGAGAGGCCCTAGGCTATTCCACTTGTGAGGCCCCTCCCAATCCCCTATGTAAGGCCCCTCCCAATCAGCCTATAGGTAAATCCGGCCCTCCGATGCCCCCCTAGATCTCGAGGCCCTAAGCTTATGCTTGTGAAGCTTATACGTAAATCCGGCCCTGCCCATGGCCAACGCTTGCAATCCGGGCCTATCTAACATTGTCTGCCGTTTGTTTCCAGAGAGTGTATTGACACGTCATTGCTCCCTCAAGATGGCCCTGAGATGCCCAGAGCCCCAAGTTCCTTGCAATCGGAGCTATTGACGGCACAAAATGCTTTTGAGGTAAGAAAGATAATCATGGAGTCATAGCAGAGATACTTGGATTTGTGATTGATTAGAATGAGACTAAATGCAAATTGGAGGAACAGCATCTCGTGTTTCACTAGGGGCTGCTTACAGCCCAGTGGGATGAATATAGATTTCTCTAACTTCATGTAGCCCCGGCATTCCCTCTCTCTCTATCCCTCCCCCACCCAAGTTACACCAGCTTCTCGTTTTCACCCAACAAACAGCTTACAATGGCCTGTCTCCTTTATCATCATTACGTTTTTGCACATCTTTCATTCATCGTTCTTTATTTCGTCACATCACCGCCTATATCTCTCGTTTCCTTTTTCCCTGACCAGTCTGAAGAAGGGTCTCGACCCGAAACGTCACCCATTCCTTCTCTCCGGAGATGCTGCCTGTCCTGCTGAGTTACTCCAGCTTTTTGTGTCTATCTTAGATTCTTGATCAGTACGGGTGTCAGGGGTTATAGGGAGAAGGCAGGAGAATGGGGTTAGGAGGGAAAGATAGATCAGCCATGATTGGGCCGAATAGCCTAATTTTTGCTCCTGTCTCTTATGACATTATAGTGTTAAATCTACCTTAGTCCCACCTGCCCGCGTTCAGTCCATATCCCTCCAAACCAGTCCATATCCCTCCAAACCGGTCCATATCCCTCCAAACCGGTCCATCTCCCTCCAAACCGGTCCGTATCCCTCCAAACCGGTCCATATCCCCCCCAAACCGGTCCATATCCCTCTACACCGGTCCATATCCCTCCAAACCGGTCCATATCCCACTACACCTGTCCATATCCCTCCAAACCAGTCCATATCCCTCTACACCTGTCCATATCCCTCCAAACCGGTCCATATCCCTCTACACCGGTCCATATCCCTCTACACCGGTCCATATCCCTCTACACCGGTCCATATCCCTCTACACCGGTCCATATCCCTCTACACCGGTCCATATCCCTCTACACCGGTCCATATCCCCCCCAAACCTGTCCATATCCCTCTACACCTGTCCATATCCCCCCAAACCTGTCCATATCCCTCTACACCTGTCCATATCCCTCTACACCTGTCCATATCCCTCCAAACCTGTCCATATCCCTCTACACCGGTCCATATCCCTCCAAACCGGTCCATTTCCCTCTACACCGGTCCATATCCCTCTACACCGGTCTGTATCCCTCCAAACCTGTCCATATCCCTCCAAACCGATCCATATCCCTCCAAACAGGTCCATATCCCTCCAAACCAGCCCATATCCCTCAAAACTGATCCATATCCCTCCAAACCAGTCCTATCCATGCATCTGTTGTGGATGTAGAATTAAAAAAAAACAGAAAATGGTAGATGTACGGGGTTTGTACATTCTCCCCGTGACCAGTTAAGTGTGAGCTGAGGGGAAGGTGACAAGGAGGCATACATTCAGTAATATTTATCAGGTGGACTGTAAACTAGTCTGGGAACTGAAGTGGTGGAGAATCAGAGAGAGAGGGAGATTGAGGGCTACTGGAAGTGAGAGGGGGTTGCATGCAGACCTCTCCTCAGAGAGAGGAGGAGAACTTCTTCAAAGTGGGCACACCTTAAGGAGATTTCACAATGAAGCAGACAGAATGTGTTTTCACACCTTATCCTTCCATATCTCTAGTCTCCATCTCTCTTGACTCTCAGTCTGACGAAGGGTCTCGACCCGAAACATCGCCCATTCCTTCTCTCCAGTGATGCTGCCTGTCCCGCCGAGTTACTCCCGTATTTTGTCTATGTTCAGTGTAAACCAGCATCTGCAGTTTCTTCCTACACATTTTGTCTACTCCACTGCGATATCTCCTCAAGGTACTCCAGCACTTTGTGTCAATATTCCCCGTGACAGCGTGGGTTTTCCCCAGGAGAGCCGGTTTCCTCCCACATTCCAAAGGCGTGCAGGATTGTAGGTTACATAGAAACATAGAAAGTAGGTGCGAGAGTAGACCACCAGGACCGTCGAGCCCGCACCGCCATTCGCTCATGGCTGAACACTAAACAGACACACTTACCCACAAACAGTAGACACAAGACACAGAACACAAGACACTACCCTCCCCTTTATACCGCTATCACCCCTCTCCACCCCAAGAACCTCGTGATCTACTGGGGGAGGCAAAAATTGGTTAATTGGCTTTGTTAAAAAAATTGTATGTAGCATAGTGCTAGTGTATCGCTGGTCGGCACGGACACAGTGGGCTGAAGGGCCTGTTTCAGCGCTGTATCTCTAATGCCTGCTCGGTAGTTAAGGCCAGTCTGACCTCTGTATCCCAGCACTTTCTGCCATGATCGCAGGTTGGAATTGGTATTAGCTTCTCATTGTCAAACGTGTACTGAAGTATCATGAAAAGCTTTGATTTGCATGCTTAGTTTAGAGATAGAGTACGGAAACGGGCCCTTCGGCCCACCGGGTCCACGCCGACCAGTGATCCCCTTATGCCCCTGTCCCACTTAGGAAACCTGAACGGAAACCTCTGGAGACTTTGCGTCCCGCCCAAGGTTTCCGTGCGGTTCCCAGAGGTTTTTGTCAGTCTCCCTACCTGCTTCCACTACCTGCAACCTCCGGCAACCACCTGCAACCTCCGGGAACCGCACGGAAACTTTGGGTGGGGCGCAAAGTCTCCAGAGGTTTCCGTTCAAGTTTCCTAAGTGGGACAGGGGCATTATACCGACAGTATCTTGGCATCATGTTCGGTACGAACATTGAGAGCCGAAGGGCCTGTTCCTCTGCCGTGCTGTCCTATTTTCTAAAAAAAAGGGGTTCTCAACATTTTCTTTCCCGTTTACCCCTGGCAACTTTAATAGCACATAACAATGTTGTTTCACTAATTTATGAGCAACTAATGATGAACAGATACCGGTATACCAGAACCAAACACACTCAGTCAATGAGAAAACATATGTACAAATCCAGTATCAACAAACTCACCCCCTGGGTAGGCGAACATTACCCCTGTTCTAAAACATGTGATTCTCATCTGCACCCTCTTGCTAGTCTTTCTCTGACCCTGAACATAAAGAAACAGCATACCTTAATTAACAATTAAGAGTGGACACAGGCCAAAGTTATCAAGATAGTTCGCTGCCAACTTATCACTAATTCAGAGTTTAATTATTTTCCACTGTAGCCCCTGGTGGTGCAGCGGTAGAGTTGCTGCCTTACAGCACCAGAGACCCGGGTACAATCCTGACCACGGGTGCTGTCTGTAGCATTGTAGCAAGTGGGTTTTCTCCGAGAACTCCGTTTTCCTCCCACGCTCCAAAGATGTACAGGTTTGTAGGTCAATTGATGCATATGTTAAAAAAAAAAAAACCCCTAGTGTAGGATATGGGTTAGTGTGCGGGGATCGCTGGTCGGCGCGGACTCGGTGGGCCGAAGGGCCTGTTTCCACGCTGTATCTCTAATTTGCTGTTCCTTATGCAGATTGATTGTAAATTTGCTGAACCATCTCAGTGCCAAAAGGTTTTGGGATCAGAGTATAAATCTGGCATTCAATGGGAAATAAATCTCAAGCACTTTCTGAAGTCTTACTCAAGTTGTTCAAGTGCGACTGTTTTGAAATGTTCCGCCTGACAGTCTGTGGTGTGTGTGTGTGTGTGTCTTTTAAAGGAGAACGGTTCACAATGGGCGAGGGTCTCGGACTGTGTCCCCGCAGCCTCTGGGTGGATGCTGGATGAGGAAGTGCTGACGTTGCTTCAGGGGCCTGGACCGGAGGAGGAGACTTCGCAGTTCAAACTGATCACAATGCAGATGGTAATCCTCTCACTTGACCAACGCTAGGAATATGTTGACCCTGCGCCTTTCACTGGAAGTGCCGGGCGTGGCTCGCCGGTGTTAGTCATCCAGCATCTGGGTCTGCGGACTCTGAGTTCGATTCCCGCTCCAGCCACTAAACCATGAATATTGATTTCTCTAACATCGAGTAACCCTCGTGTCGTTGGAGTGAGGGAGGAAACCGGAGCACCCGGAGAAAATCCATGTGATCACGGGGAGAACCTACAAATTCCGTACAGACATCACCCTTGGGCGGGATTGAACGCAGGTCTCTGGCGCTGTGAGGCAGTAAATCTGCCACTGTGCCGCCGTGCATATTCACGTTCTCCAAAGATTCTGCTCGACTGATTGAGCCACTCCAGCATTTTGTGTCCCTCTGTATAAACCAGAACCTGCAGTTCCTTGCACCCTTGTATATCTACAAGTACCCACCATCATTAATTCAGGCTTTGTTTAAGAAGGAACTGCAGACGCTGGAATATCGAAGGTACACAAAAATGCTGGTGAAACTCAGCGGGTGCAGCAGCATCTATGGAGCGAAGGAAATAGGCTATGTCACGAAACGTTGCCTATTTCCTTCGCTCCCTAGATGCTGCTGCACCCGCTGAGTTTCACCAGCATTTTTGTGTACCATCATTAATTCAGGCGCCTGGCCTGTTATTTCCTCTGCCTTTGGCACAGTGCTCATCCAGATCCTAAATTGTTGTGACACAGACAGCCGACCCATTGTCCCCACCAGTAAAACACTGACTGCCAGGGAAAATCCTGCTGCAGATAGAAGGAACTGCAGAGGCTGGAATCTTGAGGGGAAAAAAACGCAAAGTGCTGGAGGAACTCAGTGTGTCAGGCAGCATTTGTGGAAGGGTTGGACAGACAGCACTTTCTCCAGACTTGATTGCAATCCTGGTGCAGCCTTCCCTTACACCATCTCCAATGCAATCTGGGGCGCAGTCTTGCAGCAGTGCTGCATGGAAGCTGGGAAAGAGGGTGGCGCAGCGGGAGACTTGCTGCCCTACAGAGCTTTCAGCGGCAGAGACACGCGTGCGTTCGATCCCGACTATGGGTGCTGTCTGTACGGTGTTAGTACATTCTCCCCGTGACCAAGTGGGTTTTCTCTGGGCGCTTTGGTTTCTTCCGACAGTCCGACGATGCACAGTTTTGTAGGTTAATTGGCTTCGGTAGAAAAATTGTCAAATTGTCCCCACTGCGCGAGTGTGTGTGGGGATCGCTGGTCGACGTGGACTCTGTGGGTCGAAGGGACTGTTTCCACGCTGTATCTCCGTTTCAGGTCGAGACCCTTCTTCAGACTGGTTAGGGATAAGGGAAACAAGAGATATAGGCGATGATGTAGAGAGATAAAGAGCAATGAATGAAAGATATGCAAAAAAGTAACGATGATAAGGGAAACAGGCCATTGTTGGCTGTTTGTTGGGTGAAAACAAGAAGCTGGTGCGACCTGGTTGGGGAAGGGATGGAGAGAGAGAGGGAATGCCGGGGCGACCTTCATCTGCACCCCACCCGCCTTTTTCCTGATAGTTCCCACATTCCCAGCACCACTGACATTTCTTTTAAATTCTTTATTTTTGAAATTGTTGTATGTGATTTACTATTAACGTGAAGCGCAGGAACAGACAATGAGCCCCACGATGTCCAGGCCGAACACGATGCCAAGATAAACTCATCGCATCCACCTGCACGCGATCCATGTTCCTCCATTCCCTGCATATCCATGTGCCTGTCTAAAATCCTCTTAAATGCCCCCATTGTGCCTGCCTCCACCACCAACCCTGGCCCCTGGCAGCGCATCACACGCACCCACCACTGTGTGAAATAAAATAACCTGCCCCGCACACCTCCTTTAAACATTGCCGCTTTCAATCCTGACTGACTGACTGTGTGTGTGTGTGGCTGTGCGTCTCTCTCTCCCCCTCCTCCTCTCTCTCATTCCCCCCCCCTCTCTCCCCCCCTCTCCCTCTCCCCCCCCCTCTCTCTCTCTCTCTCTCTCCCCTCTCTCTCTCTCTCTCCCCTCTCTCCCCCCCCCCCCCCCCCTCCGCATGGGTTTCCTCCAGGCGCTCCGGTTTCCTCCCACATCCAGGTGTGTAGGTTAATTGCCCCTAGTGTGTAGGGAGTGGATGAGAAAGTGGGATAAACTCGAGCTAGTGTGGACGGTTGATCGATGGTTGGTGTGGGCTCGTTGGGCAGAGGGGCCAGTTTTCATGCTGTATCTCCAAACTAAAGCCAATCGATCGATCGATCTTGGCCTGATATTTGAAGCCCTGTCGGCAACTGGTTTCTAAACCAAGGTATGTTTAAAACACTCGCAGGCAACGGAACTGTCCGAAGAAATTGATGCACTGGTATCGTGGCTGACGCGCGTAGCTGGACTGGAAATTAACAGCAAAGATCTGAACGGAGCCGAGCTTATGGTAAGGCTCAACTGCTTACATCTGCTCTGAACTCCGCCTGAAAATGAAACCAGCCTATGTAGAGATGCAATGGACCTGTGCGTGTGTGGTTAGCATCAAGCTCGGGGTGAGGTGGGTTCAACCGTCTGTTGTAGGTTGTACAGTTTACCGGGTGAGTGCTCGGAACCTTGTCTGTAGTATGGAAGGCAAATTCAATGCTAGCATTTGTATCAAGAGGACTGGAATTCAGATGGAATGCTGAAGCTCTCTCAGCTGCTGGTCAGGCCGAATTTGGAGTACCGTGAAGAAAATTTGAGCCCCATATCCCAGGATGGGTGTGCTGGCTCTGGAGAGGGTCCAGAGGAGATTTAGGAGAATGATGTTCAAGAAGGAACTGCAGATGCTGGAAAATCGAAGGTAGACAAAAATGCTGGAGAAACTCAGTAGGTGAGGCAGCATCTATGGAGCGAAGGAAATAATAATTAATAATTTAATTAATTAATTAATAATTAATGATAATAATAATAATAATAAATACTTTATTGATCCCCTCAGGGAAATTCAGATGTCCAGAAGCCCCCAACCAACAAACCCACAGATTCAAAACGAACGCAGACAGAAAATACATAGAATACAATGTGGACACTACCTGAGAGCAATAAATACTTAAAAAGATCAATAAGTAACAATTAAAAATTAAAAATTGCAAAATGCATCCCCCTACAGCCTAGCGGTCCGAATTATAAAATCTAATGGCTGCAGGGGTGAAGGATCTCCTGAACCGCTCCGTTCTACAGGGCAGGGAGAGGAGCCGGTTGTTGTTCCGAGTGCTCTTTTGACTCTCCAGAATTACATGGAGGGGATGCCCGGGGTTTTTCAGGATGGCCTGTACCTTGTGCCTCATACGCCTCTCAAGCACATCCATCCCAGAGTCTACTCTCCCCTCCAGCACTGAGCTAGCTCGTTTAACCAGTTTGTCCAGCTTCTTGTTGTTTTTTGCACTAATGCTGTTGCCCCAGCAGACAACAGCGTAGAAAATAACACTTGCAACCACAGTGTTGTAAAACATGTGCAGCATATCACTACACACATTTAAGGATTTGAGCCTTCTGAGGAAAAAGAGTCTGCTCTGGCCCTTCGAAACCCTTCGGATTTGGCCCGAAACGTTGCCTATTTCCTTCGTTCCATAGATGCTGCCTCACCAGCTGAGTTTCTCCACCACTTTTGTCTGCTTTAGAAGAATGATTCCAGGAATGAGTGGGTTAGCATATGATGAGCGTTTGACAGCACTGGGCCTGTACTCGCTGGAGTTTAGAAGGTTGAGGGAGGGGGGAAACCTCACTGAAACTTACAGAATAATGAAAGGCATAGATAGAGTGGATGTGGAAAGGATGTTTCCACTGGTGGGAGAGTCTAGGACCAGAGGTCACAGCCTCAGAATTAAAGGGCGCTCTTTTAGAAAGGAGGTGAGGAGGAACTTCTTTAGTCAGAGGGTAGTTAATCTGTGGAACTCATTGCCACAGAGGGCTGTGGAGGCCAAGTCAGTGGATATTTTTAAGGCAGAGATGGACATATTCTTGATTAGAACTGGTGTGAAGGGTTATGGGGAGAAAGCTGGAAAATGGGATTAGGATGCAGAGATCAGCCATGATTGAATGGCGGAATGGACTCGATGGGCCGAATGGCCTAATTCACTCCTATAACGTGTGAGCTTATGAGTTATGTTATTAGTCTACATGCTGTTTACTATAGATGTGCAAGTCCATGTTTATACAGCATGGCTCTCTGCAATACTTTGGTGTTTGGGTTATATTGAGTCAAGAACTTTAAAAACCCCATTTACTGTAGGTTATGGAGACACAAGGAAAAGCAGATGCTGGAATCTGGGCCAATCAACTAATTAAGCATGCAGGTACAGCAGGCAGTGACGAAAGTGAATGGCATGTTGGCCTTTATAACAAGAGGAATCGAATATAGGAGCAAAGTGGTCCTTCTGCAGTTGTACAGAGCCCTACTGAGACCACACCTGTAGAATTGTGTCCAGTTTTGGTCCCCTCATTTGAGGAAGGACATTCTTGCTATTGGAGTGTAGCGTAGGTTTACAAGGTTAATTCCTGGGATGGCGGGACTGTCATATGCTGAGAGAATGGAGCGGCTGGGCTTGTACACTCTGGAGTTTAGAAGGATGAGAGGGGATCTCATTGAAACATATAAGAGGGTTAAGGGCTTGGACACGCTAGAGGCAGGAAACATGTTCCTATGTTGGGGGAGTCCAGAACCAGGGGCCACAGTTTAAGAATAAGGGGTAAGCCATTTAGAACGGAGACGAGGAAACGCAGAGAGTGGTAAGTCTGTGGAATATCTCTGCCTCAGAGGGCGGTGGAGGCCGGTTCGCTGGATGCTTTCAAGAGAGAGCTAGATAGGGCTCTTTAAAATAGTGGAGTCAGGGGATATGGGGCGAAGGCAGGAACGGGGTACTGATTGGGGATGATCAGCCATGATCACATTGAATGGCGGTGCTGGCTCGAAGGGCCGAATGGCCTACTCCTGCACCTATTGTCTATTGTCAACCATCTACTGTATCCATAGTGTAGTTTAGAGATGCAGCTCAGAAACAGGCCCTTCAGCCCACCGAGTCCACGCCGACCAGCCTTCCCCGCACGTTAACGCTATCCTACACACTGAGGACAATTTACATTTATTTAATACCAAGCCAATTAAGCTACCAACCTGTACATCTTTATAGTGTGGAAGGAAACCGAAGATTTCGGCGAAAACCCTTGCAGGTCACGGGGGGGGAAACGTGCAAACTCCGTACAGACAGCACAGATAGTCAGGATCAAACCCCGGTTTCTGGTGCTGTAAGGCAGCAACTCTACCGCTGCGCCACCGTGACACCCTGTATCCATTGTTCTTGGCGTGGGCTCCTATACATCGGCGAGACCAATTTCAGACTGGGTGATCGTTTGGCTGGTCACCACCACTCCGTCCGCTTTGGCCGACGTGATTTCCCACTTGCCAAACATTTTAACTCCCTTTCCCATTCCTACACTCCTTCTTCTTTCGTGTCCATCTTCCATGTTTCAAATGTTG
Organism: Amblyraja radiata; assembly: GCF_010909765.2. Classification (NCBI taxonomy): domain Eukaryota; kingdom Metazoa; phylum Chordata; class Chondrichthyes; order Rajiformes; family Rajidae; genus Amblyraja; species Amblyraja radiata. The sequence continues at coordinate 8,074,757 of NC_045976.1, read as the reverse complement.
ACATCGCTGCCATCGTCTGTCCTGAAAAGGACGCAAGCATCCGGCGACAATCAGTGGGAGCCATCACTTGTGGCTATAGATGATGGTGGTGGCAGAATTAGCTCGGGATACTTCCAGTTTCCAGCCCCCGTGACATGGACACTCCTGCTATGGGGCCCACGCTGACCATTATGTACTGATCCTCCTCCACTGTCAGACTGAGGCCACACGCAAATTGGAGGAACTTTGCTTTGCTTGGGCAACTTACAACCCAGCCGTATGAAGGGTTTCGGCCCGAAACGTTGCCTATCTCCTTCGCTCCAGTGATGCTGCTGCACCCGCTGAGTTTCTCCAGCATTTTTGTGTACCAGCGGTATGAACGTTGACTTCTCAAATTTCGAGTTACTTTCGTATTCCCCCTCTCTCTCTGCCCCCCCCCCCACCCTAGTCTCCCTGCTTGTTCCACTGTTTGCATCCATATATCCTTTCGTTATTACCTCATCCATAGCCAACAATGGACTATTGTGGGCTCCACCTTAACTTGGCCATCGGAGCCGGCTCTGATTTGTTCTGAACCTTTTCATACCTCTAGTCTCCCTCTCCCCTGACTCTCGGCTTGAAGAAGGGTCTCGACCCGAGATGCCACCCATTCATTCTCTCCAGAGATGCTGCCCATCCCACAGAGTTACTCCAGCTTGTTTTGTCTATCTTCAGTGTAAACCAGCATCTGCAATTCCTTCCTACACATTTTGCCTCGCGCAGCATCCGTGACAGGGAGGAATTGTTGAGGTTTTAGATAGAAACCCTATGTTAGGAGTGACAAGGGTAGAAAGGTTTCAAGGTCAGTTTGTCACATGTAATTAAGGTACAGTGAACTTCAACTTACCATAGAGCCATACTAAAAAAAAGCAACAAGACACACAGCTACATAAAAGTTAACATAAACATCCACCACAGTGGATTCCCCACATTCCTCACTGTGATGGAAGGCAATAAAGTCTAATATTCTTCACTCTTTATTCTCCCGTGGTCAGGGCAGTCGAACCCTCCGCAGTCGGGATGATCGACGCTCCCATGTCGGGGCGGTCGAAGATCCTGCGGCTTGGAGTTCCCAAAGTTGGTCTCTGACCAGAGACCACGAGCTTGTACTCGCTAGAATTTAGAAGAATGAGGGGGGATCTTATAGAAACGTACACAATTCTTAAGGGGTTGGACAGGCTAGATGCAGGAAGATTGTTCCCGATGTTGGGGAAGTCCAGAACAAGGGGTCACAGTTTAAGGATAAGGGGGAAATCCTTTAGGACTGAGATGAGAACATTTTTCACACAGAGAGTGGTGAATCTGTGGAATTCTCTGCCACATAAAGTAGTTGAGGCCAGTTCATTGGCTATGTTTAAGAGGGAGTTAGATGTGGCCTTTGTGGCTAAAGGGATCAGGGGGTATGGAGAGAAGGCAGGTACAGGATACTGAGTTGGATGATCAGCCATGATCATATTGAATGACGGTGCAGGCTCGAAGGGCTGAATAGCCTCTACCCCTGCACCTATTTTCTATGTTTCTATGAGCTCATAGGGGGGGATGTTAAAGCTCGCAGTCGCCCGCAGTTGGAGCCCAGCGGTCGATCCCTGATAAAGGGATCGCCAGTTCCGTGAGGGCAAGTCCACAGGCTCCAGCGGTGGAGCTCCCAAAATCGGTCTCCAGCAAAGGCTGCCAACTCCTCGATGTTAGGCCATAGTGCGGACAGAGATACCATATGGGAAAAAATCACATCCCCTTCGAGGTAAGAGATTAGAAAAAAGTTCCCCCAACCGCCTCCCCCTAACCCCCACATAAACTAAGCTAAAGAACACTAAAACATACATTTAACACATACTAACAAAGAAGGGAAGGACAGACAGGCTGTTGGCGAGGCAGCTATTGCTGGCACCACCCGATAGCCAGGATAAAGAGGAGAAGGGATAGTCCAATTAACTTTGTTACTTGCATGTGTACTGAGGTACAGTATATTGAAAACCTTCTTGTTTATATGTTATCCAATCAAAGACTACATGAATACAATTACCCTACAATTGTCCACAGTGCACAGGTAAAGGATAATGGGTTCAACATTTAGTGAAATCTGATAAAGTCCAGTTAAAGTTACTTCATAGGTCTCCAACGAGGTGGATGGGAGGTCAAACCCGCACTCTAGCTGATGAGAGGACCATTCAGTTGCCTGATAACAACTGGTAAAAAACAGTCCCTGACTCTGGAGGTGTGGGTTTCAAACATCTGTACCTCTTGCCTGATGGAAGAGGGAGTGACCGGGGTGAGACTGGTCCTATGCTGCTGGCCTTGCCGAGGCAACTTGGGGTGTAGATGAAGTCAATGGGAGGGAGGTTGATTTGTGTGATGGTCTGGGCTGCGTCCACAACTCTCGGCAGTTTCTCGGGGGTCTTGGATGGAGCTGTTCCCAAACCATGCAGTGATGCATCCCGATAAAATGCTTTCTACGGCGCATCTGTAGATGTTGGTGAGGGTTGTTGGGGACATGCAGAACTTCCTAAGCCTTCTAAGGATGTAGAAGCGTTGGTGCGCTTTCTTGGCCACAGCATTGGTTTGGCTGGTCTAGGATAAATCGCTGGTGATATTTATTAAGATAGGGGCCAGCGGGTGATCGGTGGACTGAAGGGGGACGGGGGGGGTGGGTGAAGGATGTCCGGCAGATGGAGGAGGAGTGAAGATGGGAGACAGGCGCGTGGATGATAGGTGGATGGAGACCAAAAAAAAGTAGTACCTAGCCATCACTTATTGCTTTGTTCCTGTTGCCTTTTGATCAGAGTTGTTCAGTGGGAATCTCTGTGGGAGTATCATTCCTCCAACTATTTTTAAATGGATTGTATACTCATTGTGTCAGAGAGTCATATGGTGTGGAAACAGGCCCTTCGGCCCAACTTGTCTGCACCGACCAACACTATCCCACCTGCCTGCATTTGGTCCATATCCCTCCAAGCCTGTCCCTACCCATGTACCTGTCTAAATGTTGCTTAAACGTTGCAATAGGCCCTGCCTCAACTATCTCCTCCGGCAGCTCGTTCCATACACCCACCACCCTTTGTGTGAAAAAGTTACTCCCCAGGTCCCTATTAAGTCTTTCACCCCGCCTCCCTCACCTTGAATCTATGTCCTCCCCTACTGTGGGTGAGAGACTCTGTACGTTTACCTGATCTATTCCTCTCGTGAATCTATTCCGAAATGTTCTGACTTTGTCTTTGGAGACAGTCCCATCTCCTACTTGGGCTTTAGACGTCTGAATTCTTGTGCTAATACTCACCCCCTTTCTAAATTTAAACATGGCCCAATTTACATGGGTGTGTGTATGTGTGCGACAAAACAAACTCCCATCACTACCGACGGCGGCACGGTGGCGCAGCGGTAGAGTTGCTGCTTTACAGCACCAGAGACAGGGGTTCAGATCCTGATTACGGGTGCTGTCTGTGTGGAGTTTGTACGTTCTACCCGTGAGCTGCTTGGGTTTTCTCCAGTTTCCTCCCACACTCCAAACACGTACAGGTTTGTAGGTTAATTGGTTTGGTATAAATGTAAATTGTCCCCAATGTGTGTGTGTGTGTGTAGGATAGTGTTAGTGTGCGGGGATCGCTGGTCGGCGCGGACTCGCTGGGCCGAGGATCCTGTTTCCACGCTGTATCTCTAAACAAAACTAAACAACCACCTAATTAACTGTGACTAAAGAGGTGGGGTTTCGATTGATTTTCTCTCCACAAATGTTAAACACCCTGAAGGCTGGGCTGGTCGTATGTTTGCCAACTTGTCCCGCAAGCATTTCGAGTGCGGCCTTCTCATAACAAATACAAACATTGGTTTCTGTTGGGTGTGACGAGACTACTTGTGGGATCACTTGGGTGTCGATAACTGGAGTGTTCGTTAAAGTTTTAATATGCAATAAAACTCTGAGAAGCCACCACCTTTGTAGAGGCAAGTATTGGATGCTACTCCTTTATCAGTACTTAACCCTGCTTTCTATCGTGTGTGTGGGTTTTGTCTTGGTCACCTTGCTCTGGGAAGAATGTTGTTAGGCTGGAACAGGCACGTGCCATGAGCAATTACTCATGGTAGGCAGTCAGTCGGCTTTTAAAAAACTTAAACCGCGGATGCGCAGATTGTTGGCTCCGTAAGCTATTTCTATCCTGATTACGGGTGCTGTCTGTGTGGAGTTTGTACGTTCTACCCGTGACCTGCTTGGGTTTTCTCCAGGGTTTTCCCCACTCACCTCTGACAGTGCTCTCCATCTGAACACCCCTCACCTGCCGCTCGCCGGCTTCGCTCTTGTCAGCCGCTTCCCGCAAATCCTTAAATCCCGACAGCCGAGTAACCTCAATTGGCCCCTCGATCGCGCTGTCGGAATTTAAGGATTTGCGGGAAACGGCTGACATGAGTGAGGCCGGCGAGCGGCAGGAGAGAGGTTTTCAGACGGAGAGCACTGCCAGAGGTGAGCGGGGGGCCGGAAGAAGGAGCTGAGGTGGCGGCCGGTTCCGCTGTCCGGTCCCGACGGCCGCTCGCAACCACCCGAGCTACTTCTCCCCCCGCCCACAATGCGGTGGCTCCGCGCCCGGAGCGTCGCGGCAAGTGAGTTGCTGGCATGGTCCCCGACCCCTTCCTTCTCAACGCTCCTGCCCTCCCCACAACTTTACCCCAGGCCAGACTCCCCACACGCAGTGAAAGGAACTCTCCCCTCCTCAGCGGCGCTGTCCTTTTACAGCCGCTTCCCATCAGCTGCCAGCAATGAGGGATCGACTTGGCTATCCCTCAGTACAACATCGTCATTGTTGATGTTGCTGTACTGAGGGATAGCAAAGCCTATTTTTCTTGGCTAACAACCTTGCAATTCAGCTTGCAAGACACATATAAATTTCCGTGCCATATTTTTGGGTTAAAAAATAGGGTCTTCATTGCCGGGAAATACGGCATTTAAAAACTTATAGCACCAACAAATTTACTTACTGCATCATTTGTACACGAACTCCATTCTTCTCGCTTTGTTTCTTAAGATACTCTTACGATAATGTCAATCCATGTTTGAAAAACCCGCCAAGAAACTTGCGCTGAGCATGCGCAGTATTGCAAAGGCGGAATTTCAGCTGCCTTCAGTACCCTGGAAACTGACGGCTTGAAGCAACGTTGACGGCACGTGGGCTGCACAGACCTTTGCGTGTTACATGTACTGTGGTTGAAAGGCACGGAGGATTATGCCTACCTGAGAGATCGATCTCTTAGATAGGCATAATTCTCCCATGCCTTTACCATTTATATTTAATAATTACCATTTCATAATTTTAGTCAGTGTAGGCAGGTGCCCGGGTGGTGGGTATATGGAACGAGCTGCCAGAGTAGGTAGTTCATTCAGGTTCTATAACAATCAAAAGATAATTGGATTGGCATGTGGATAGGGAAACTTTAGAGGGATATGGACTAAATGCAGGCAAATGGGACTAGCATCGGTGGGGCATCTTGCTTGGCATAGATGAGTTGGGCCGAAGGGCCTGTTTCCATGCTATATGACTATGACTCTCGGTATATTATGCTTATTATTTGTCAGTGAAGCAGGTGAGTTAATCGGGAGCAGGAAATATACAATCACACCTGCCCTCCAGCTTTGACCTGAGACCTGCCTCGGTTACAGGCCCTGACCCAAGCTCCAGCCTAGAACTCACAACTCACAACTTAGAACTCAATATCTGCCCCCATTCATTACCGCCCTCAATAGCACATTCCAGGCATCCACCACCCATTGTGTAAAAGAAACTTGTACCACACATCTCGTTTACACTTAGCCTCTCTCACATTAAAGCTGTGCCCTTTAGTCTTTGATATTTCCATCTGGGGAAAAAGGTTCTGACTGTCTACCCTATCTAAGCCTCTCAGAATTGTATGTACTTCTATCAGTTCTCCCCTCAACCTCCAGCATTCCAAATGAAATGATACATGTCTGACCAATCTCTACGTATAGCTAATACCCCATAAAGCAGGATTCATAGAGTGACACAGTGTCTGCTCTGGGTGTGTGGCCTGCCAGCACTCTGGAGATGTGGACACACACCTCTCCTTCTAATGACTGAGCCAAATGCAGGATCACCAAGATCTCTGAACAATTGCATGCTAGATTAACAGAGTTTTACTGCAGAACTGCCTGTACGTTGATCTCTTGAGGAAACATTAGATGCACTGCACTGGATGTCATTTTTATTGTTATCATAGAGTCCGTGAACGGATCACTGGTCGGAATAGATTAACTGCTGGCACTTAATGCCAAACTCAAAAGTTATCGTTCCAACAGCATAAAGTCCAATCCCCAGAAATAAGTTGCATCTGCAGGAAATTGGCAATAAAACAGGAAAAAAAGGCTGAAACACTCGGACGAACGGGCAGCATCTGTGGAGAAAGGACCAGAGTCAACATTCCGGGTCAGAGACTCGTTGTGATTCTTTCAAAATCCCAGTTTGCTACCACATCCGCAGATTCCATTTTTATGCCCTGCCTCTTCCTCGTTCCTCTTCCCCTCCCCCCCCCCCCCCCCCCCCCCCCCCCCCACCCACCCACCTTTCCCCATCCTCCACCAGCCTCATTCCTTTCCTCCGGCTTCACATTTCACTCCTTTCTTCACCAATAATCCCAGCCTCAACTACCTCCTCCAGCGGCTTGTTCCATACACCCATCAGCCTTTGTGTGAAAAAGTTATCCCTCAGATTCCTATAAAAATCTTTTCCCCCTTCATCTTAAACCGATGCCCTCAGGCTCCTGATTTGGGCAAGTGACTCTGTGCGTCTATCTGAGCTATTCCTCTCATGATTTTGTACACCTCGATAAGATCAACCCCTCATCCTCCTGCGCTCCAAGGAATAGAGACCCAGCCTGCTCAACCTCTCCCTGTAGCTCAGGCCCTCGAGTCCTGACATCGTCCCCGTAAATCTACCATATTATCCCACTTTCCCATCCCTTCCCTACACACTCGGGGTAATTTAGAGGCTGTGTGTCTACCCGATCTATTCCTCAAAAAATTGTGAGAGTCCTATGCTTAGACTGTGCATTTATATTTGATCGTTAGTACAGGTGTCTCATTTATAAATGCATTTGAGTGAGCTTTAGCGTCTCTTTACAGAATGTACAGAATATATTCCTTGTTCGTATTTTGTGGTTAAATCTTAAAAAATGTACTATATATAAATACAAGAGCATTTCCTCCCACGCTTACTTAAAATGAAAGTCCTTATTATAACCTTATGTAGGTGTAACGTGGGTGGAAGCAGCTTGGTTTGGGATTTCCCGTTTAAAGAAGAGTAATTTTAAGTAAATTGAATTTGAATGCATAACAATGGTTCGAACTCTCCATTTCCCTTCTGTTTCTAACAGCTGAAATGGGAGAAATTAGGAAGTTGAATTGAATTGAAAAATACAACATGGAAGCAGGCCCTTCTGCCCATCGAGTACATAACAACCATTGTTCACCTTTTCACACTAATTATCCCACTTACGCATCCACTCTCTGAAAGAAATCCACATTAGGTAGGAAATGGTGTTGGGTAGACTGATGGGACTGAAGGCTGATAAATCCCCAGGGCCTGATGGTCTGCATCCCAGGGTACTTAAGGAAGTGGCTCTAGAAATTGTGGAGGCATTGGTGATCATTTTCCAATTTTCTATAGACACAGGATCAGTTCCTGTGGATTGGAGGGTAGCTAATGTTATCCCATTTTTTAAGAAAGGCGGGAGAGAGAAAACAGGAAATTATAGACCAGGTAGCCTGACATCGGTGGTGGGGAGGATGCTGGAGTCAATTATAAAAGATGAAATAGCCACACATTTGGATAGCAGTAACAGGATTGGTCTGAGTCAGTATGGATTTACGAAGGGGAAATCATGCTTGACAAATCTTTTGGAATTTTTTGAGGATGTAACTAGGAAAATGGACAAGGGAGAGCCAGTGGATGTAGTGTACCTGGACTTTCAGAAAGCATTTGATAAGGTCCCACATAGGAGATTAGTGGGCAAAATTAGGGCACATGGTATTGGGGGTAGAGTGCTGACATGGATAGAAAATTGGTTGGCAGACAGGAAATAAAGAGTAGGGATTAACGGGTCCCTTTCAAAATGGCAGGCAGTGACTAGTGGGGTACAGCAAGGCTCGGTGCTGGGACCGCAGCTATTTACAATATACATTAATGATTTAGATGAAGGGATTAACATTAGCAAATTTGCAGATGACTCAAAGCAGGGTGGCAGTGTGAACTGTGAGGAGGATGCTATGAGAATGCAGGGTGACTTGGACAGGTTGACTGAGTGGGCAGATGCAGTTTAATATAGAAAAATGTGAGGTTATCCACTTTGGTAGCAAAAACAGGAAGGCAGATTATTATCTAAATGGTGTCAAGCATGCAGGTACAGCAGGCAGTGAAGAAAGAGAATGGCTTGTTGGCCTTCAAAACAAGAGGAGATGAGTATAGGAGCAAATAGGTCCTTCTGCAGTTGTACAGGGCCCTAGTGAGACCACACCTGGAGTATTGGTCCCCTAATTTGAGGAATTACATTCTTGCTATTGAGGGAGTGCAGCGTAGGTTTACAAGGTTAATTCCCGGGATGATGGGACTGTCATATGCTGAGAGAATGGAGCAGCTTGGCTTGTACACTCTGGAATTCAGAAGGATGAGAGGGCATCTTATTGAAACACATGTGATTATAAAGGGTTTGGACACGCTAGAGGCAGGAAACATGTTCCCGATGTTGGGGGAGTCCAGAACCAGGAGCCACAGTTTAAGAATAAGGAGTAAGCCACTTAGAACGGAGACGAGGAAACACTTTTTCACACAGAGAGTTGTGAGTCTGTGGAATTCTCTGCCTCAGAGGGCGGTGGAGGCTGGTTCTCTGGATACTTTCAAGAGAGAGCTAGATAGGGCTCTTAAAAATAGCGGAATCAGGGGATATGTGGAGAAGGCAGGAACGGGGTACTGATTGGGGATGATCAGCCACGATCACATTGAATGGCGGTGCTGGCTCGAAGGGCCGAATGGCCTACTCCTGCACCTATTGTCTATTGTCACACTAAGGTCAATGTACAGAGGGCATTTAACCTGCAAACACACAGACATTTTTGTGGTGTGGGGGGAAACCGGAGCACCCGGAGGAAACTCACACAGTCACAGGGAGAACGTACAAACTTCATACAGACTGCACCCATTGTCAGGATCAAACCTGGGTCTCTTCCGCTGCGAGTCAGCAGCTCTACCAGTGGCTCCACTGTGCTGCCCTGAGGTTAGTTCGCTAATTTGTGTCTGCCTAATTTCCACCAATCTGTGGAGAAATCCAAGTTTTAAAATTGGATCGAAACACCTGAGCTGATGTTTTTAGTTTTAGAGATGCAGCACGGAAACAGACCCTTCTGCCCTCCGAGCCCACGGTGACCAGTGATCCCCGCGCACTAACACTATCCTACACACACTAGGAACAATTTACGTTTATACCAAGCCAATTAACCTACAAACCTGTACGTCTTTGGAGTGTGGGAGGAAACCAAAAGCATGCAGGTACAGCCGTCTGAAGAAGGGTCTCGACCCGAAACGTCGCCCATTCCCTCTCTCCATAGATGCTGCCTCACCCGCTGAGTTTCTCCGGCTTCTTTGTCTACCTTCGATTTTTCCAGCATCTGCAGTTCCTTCTTAAACATTGGGACTGATCAGGTGGTTTAGTCTAAGGGCTAGTATGGGTATGATGGGCGAAATGGTCTTTGAAACGGGTTCTTCCATCCACCGAGTCTACGTCATCCATCGATCACAACATTCGCACTAATTCTGTTATCCTATTTTCGCATCCACTCCCTACATACTCGGGGCAGTTTGCAGAGGGCCAATTAACCTACAAACCCGCACGTCTTTGTCTACCTTCACTGTATATTAGTTGGTTAAGTGACAATAAACACGAACTTGAAGTTGAAACCCACGTGGTCACGGCTGGAACGTACAAACCCCGTATAGACAGCGCCCATAGTCAGGATTGAACCTAGGTCTCGGAGGCAGCAGTGATGACACTGTGCTGTCCTGTACAATGTTACTTCAGATCTTGTCATTGTTTTATAATCTAGTATTTCCACATTCAGATATATTGTTCAGGTTCTGGACTGATTACAGTTCTTGGGTTAACTTTCCATTAGATGTGATTTACAGCTATGGCCCTCAGTGTTCAAACACTAAGTAACCCAACGAAATGCCACGCAAATTCCTGCTTCACTTTCCCGAGTTGCCTTTGGCTTCTTCCCCAGTTTATCGTTGCCCGCACTTTAACTTTCTTCAATATTCCATCTTAACAATTATTAACACAGAGGTGTGTTTCCTTTTGTTTTGATTCTAAATCGTTGGTTGTAAATTTACTGTTAGTCCAGCGCTTTTTTTTGGCAAGCCAGCATCTGCAGTGCCTTGTATTCACGTCTTGGGGATGTGGGAGGAAACTGGAGCACCAGCAACCAAAACTCATCACGGGGGGAACGTACAAACTCCACACAGACAGCAGCGGAGGTGAGGATTGAACCCTGGTCTCTGGAGCTGTGAGGCTGGTGCTCTACTGACTAGGCCACCATGCTACCCACTCACTGTATCCCGTGCCCCCTGCATGGGCTCTTGTATATCAGGCCAGACCAAGTGTAGACTTGCTGATCGTTTCACTGAATACTTGTGCTCAGTGTGTAGGGAGGAACTGCAGATGCTGGTTTACACCAAAGATAGACCAAATACTGGAGTAACTCGGGCAGCATCTCTGGAGAGAAGGAATGGGTGCTCGGTCTGCCTCAGTGTGCCTTGGCCTACACTACACGATCTCCTGGTTGCCAAACATTTGAATTCCCCCCCCCTCCCATTCCCACATTGAACTTTCTGTCCTGGGCCTCCTCCACTGTCAAAGTGAAGACAACACGCAAATCAGAGGAACAACACCTCATAGAAAATAGGTGCAGGAGGAGGCCATTCGGCCCTACGAGCCAGCACCGCCATTCATTGTGATCATGGCTGATCGTCCCCAATCAAGGGGCTAGTGTACCTTGACTCCACTAGCCCCTAGAGCTCTATCTAACTCGCTCTTAAATCCATCCAGTGACTTGGCCTCCACTGCCCTCTGTGGCAGGGAATTCCACAAATTCACAACCCTCTGGGTGAAAAAGTTTTTTCTCACCTCAGTCCAAAATGGCCTCCCCTTTATTCTAAGACTGCGGCCCCTGGTTCTGGACTCGCCCAACATTGGGAACATTTTTCCTGCATCTAGCTTGTCTAGTCCTTTTATAATTGTATATGTTTCTATAAGATCCCCCTCATCCTTCTAAACTCCAGTGAATACAAGCCTAGCCTTTTCAATCTTTCCTCATATCACAGTCCCGCCATCCCAGGGACCAATATTTTGCTTGGTCTACTTACGACCCAGTGATAGGAACGCTGTTTTCTCAAATTTTAATTAACTCCTGCACTCTTTTCTCTCCCCCCCCCCCCCCCCTCCCCCCTCACCCTAGTCAACCTATTAGTTCCACTATTTGCATCCTTGTAGCCCTCTCATTAGCACTTCTTCCTCAGTCAACAATGAGCCATTGTGGGCTCCACCCTTCCTGAGGTCATCTGTAGCCGGCCCTGTTTTGTTTTGGCCTTCGACGTCTCTCAGTCTGAAGAGAGGTTCCAACCCGAAACGTCGCCTATTCCTTTTCTCCAGAGATGCTGCCTGTCCCGCAGAGTTACTCCAGCAATTTGTGTCTATGCTGCCCGCTTAGTTCTGTTTCTCTCTGCATCAATGCTGTCTTGTCCTGCTGACTCTTTCCACCATTTTGTTTGTTATGCAGTAAAATCTTGGTCTGATTTAATTAAGAGCCAGAAATGTGTTATTTTCTTCCCCCACAAAGTTGTGTCTTCTTCTGTTGGGCAACCAGCCCACTTTCCACTTCCCTATCCAGTTGTCCTTGCGTGAACTCTCCTCCCCATTCAGGCTTTGCATGTCCTCTTGTGGAAGGGCCATTGGTTGCTCTATTTCCTTTACATCCACTTACCCTTTGCATTGCCCAGGTCTGAGGAGAGAGAGCAGCGAGAGGTTTGAGTGTTCATATTCATAAGTCATAGGAACAGAATTAGACCATTCGGCCCATCCAGTATACTCTGCCGTCCGATCATGGCTGATCTATCTTTCCCCCTCAAACCCATTCTCCTGCCTTCTCCCCGTAACCCCGTGACACCCTTTCTAATCAAGAATCTGTCAATCTCCGCGATAAAAATATCCATAGACTTGGCCTCTTCAGCAATAAATTCCACAGATTCACCACCCTCTGACTAAAGAAATTCCTCCTCATCTCCTTTCTAAAGGAGCGCCCCTTAAATCTGAGGCTGTGCCCTCTGGCTCTAGACTCTCCCACTAGTGGAAACATCCTCTCCACATCCACTCTATCCAGGCCTTTCACTATTCGGTAAGTTACAGTGAGTGGGGCGTAGATTGGATAGGTTAACTCACTCGAAAGCCCATGCCCTGTAGGGGCTGAGTTTTTCACTGACCAGGAAGTTGCCAAACACTTTAACTTCTCCACCCATTCCCACACTGACCTTTCTGTCCCAGGCCCCCTCCATTGTCAGAGTGAGGCCAAATGCAAATTGGAGGAACAGCATCTCATATTTTGCTGGGGCAGCTTACGATTCCTCTAACTTCAAGAATCCCTTGCATCCCCTCTCTCTCCATCCCTCCCCCGCTCAAGCCATACTAGCTTCAAAGTCATCTTCTTGACTTGCATTGGCCTTACTCGTTTTCACCTCGGCCTCAGCTAACAATGACCTGTTTCCTTAATCATCGTTACTTTTTTGCATATCTTTCATTCATTTGTTCTATATCACTGTCTATATCTCTCGTTCCCCTTTGCCCTGACTCTCAGTCTGAAGAAGGGTCTCGACCCGAAACGTCGCCGATTCCTTATATCCGGAGATGCCGCCGGACCCGCTGGCTCGCTGAGTTACTCCAGCTTGTCGCGTGTGTATCTTAGGAAGAACCGGCATTCAGTTTACAGTGTTACTTCTCATTAATACCCAGCCGATCACAGGCCAGTCTAATGCAATGTATTTGAACTGCAGCAAATTATCTGCAACCATTTCTCCCGGGCTGCTTCCCTTTCAGTGTTACACTTGACCTTTACTTACTTCTGCCAATGTTGCATCAGGTTTTTGGATGGTAAAGTGAGATTGTATAACGACAGCCTTGCGGGAGGAGAGGGTGGAGACTGGCGTGTAGGGGAAGTTGTCAACTTGCCTTATCCGTTTATTTCCAGCCCTCCCATGCACATACCCTCCTCCAGTATCTACCAGTTCCTGAAATAGCCTTCATGTGAAGTTTGGTTTTTTTTTTGCCCAGTTCCCTCTGTCAAATTAGCTGCAGTTCTGTGCTGTATCCACCTGCAGACGAATAAGGAAGTAAATGCTCTCGCTTAAAGGAACTGAAATAAACTGGGTGTAGTTAGCCAGGGGCACAGTTTAGTTACAACAGGCTTCACACTTTATTCTCGCCCTATGTCAGTGTTGGTACAATTGAATTATTGAATGCACATTTCATTAATTAACACTTTATCCCTCCCATCCCTCCCATCCCCCTCCATCCCTCCATCCCTCCATCCCCCCCCAATCCCTCCCATCCCCCTCCCTCCCTCCCATCCCCCTCCATCCCTCCATCCCTCCATCCCTCCCATCCCTCCCATCCCTCCCATCCCCCCCATCCCTCCCATCCCTCCCATCCCCCCCATCCCTCCCATCCCCCTCCATCCACTGGGATTTAGAAGGATGAGAGGGTATCTTATAGAAACACATAAAATTCTTAAAGGATTGGCCAGGCTAGATGCAGGAAAAATGTTCCCAATGTTGGGGCAGTCCTGAAACAGGGGGTCACAATTTAAGAATAAGGTGTAGGTCATTTAGAACTGAGATGACGAAACGTTTCTCCACCCAGAGAATTGTGAATCTATGGAATTCTCTGCCACAGAAGGCAGTGGAAGCCAATTCACTGGATGTTTTCAGAGAGTTAGATTTAGCACTTAGGGCTAAAGGAATCAAGGGATATGGGGAAAAAGCAGGAACGGGGCACTGATTTTAGATGGCCAGCCATGATTGTATTGAATGGTAGTGCTGGCTCGAAGAGCTGAATGGCCGACTCCTGCACCTATTTTTCTATGTTACCATGTTCCGAGTCAGGTCGAGACCTTCCTTCCTTGAATGTTCCCCAAATTCTTCTTACAAGTTAGACGTTTTGAGTGTAACTATATTTTTGTTTCCTCCATTTCTATCTTCCTGTTTTGTGTGTTGTGTGTAGGAAGGAACTGCAGATGCTGGTTTACACCGAAGATAGACACAAAATACTGGGGTAACAGCGGGACAGGCAACATCTCTGGAGAGAAGGAATGGGTGACGTTCCGGGTCGAGACCTTTCAGACCTCAATGGATACTTATGGGCCTGTCCCTCTTTGATGACTGCCAGGGACTCATTTTAATGGAATTCACCTACGACACCTGGCGACGACATACGACAACCTACGACCGCAAAAATTGTTGCCACTGTCGCCGAAAATGTTTCGACATTTTCAATGTTTCGTGGCACTCGCCTGTATTCGCCCAAAAAGTCGCCTAAGTGGGCCTGGCCCTTAAGGTTCTCAAGCTTGCCTGCCTCCAGACCTGTCCATTCACCGACACTCCTCGACTAGACAGAAGCTCAGTCTGAACAAGGGTCTCGACACGTTCCTTCTCTCCAGAGATGCTGCCTGCCCAGCTGAGTTACTCCAGCATTTTGTGTTTGTCTTGTATGTACAGAGTTTTGGCAGCAGGTAAAAGTACAGATCTGTGGGTCTGGACTTGGAAAGTCTCCTGGCAAAGTCCACCAAACGCCACTCTGCACGAGGTTTGCTGAACGCACACACAGTGGCGCTGCTGCTACCTCACAGCAGCCGGAGGACCCAGTTTCGATCCCGACCTCTGGGTGCTGTCAGTGTGGTGTTTGCACGTTATCCCTGTGACCGCATGGAATTCGCTCCGGTTTCCTCCCACATTTCACAGACGTGCGGGTTTGTTAGTTAATGGGCCTCTAAAATGCTCCTACTCTGTAGGGAGTGGTGAAAGAGTGGGGTAAAATTAGAAGGATATTGCCAGGACTCGAGGGCCTGAGCTATCGGGAGAGGTTGAGCAGGCTGGGACTCTATTCCTTGGAACGCAGGAGGATGAGGAGTGATCTTATAGAGGTGTATGAAATCAGGCAAGGAATAGATCAGGTTGGCACAGGTTATTTTTTCTGAGTCTTTTACGCAGAGTAGGGGAATTGAGAACCAGAGGACATAGGTTTAAGGTGAGGGGCGAAACATTTAATAGGAACATGTGGGTAACACAAAGGGTGTATGGAACAAGTTGTTAGAGGAGGTGGTTGAGGCAGGTACTATCGCAACTTTTAAGAAACATTTGGACAGGTACATGGATAGGACAGGTTCAGAGGGATATGGGCCAAATGCAGACAAGTGGGACTAGTGTGAGCAAGTTGGGCCGAAGGGCCTGTTTCCATGCTGTATGACTCCATAACAAATGTGAACGGGTGATCGATGGTCGGCATGGACTCAGTGGGCAGAAGGGCCTGTTTCCATGCTGCATCATTAAACTACACCCAGTGGCCAACTGTGTGTGTGTGTATGGACCAGGTTGGCGGCTGGAGAAGGGTCGGTTTATGAACGTTTGCCTAATATAACAAAGCATTGACCGTTCTTCCCCCAGGTTCGCTAAGGAGAGAGGCTGGCAAAATGTCCTCCCTCATCTTTGATACTCCAGGCTTACCACAAGCAACGTGGGTGCGACAGATTATATTTCTGTGCATCATTTACCAACAATGCAAAATATCAGGAACTGTTTTATCGTGTGTACAGCTGCATACTTGAACTAAATATAGAGATGCCTTCCTCATTTCTCTTCCCTGCCCTAATGTCTGTGATGGACTAAAATTGCACTTGAAACTCCACCTCTGGTACCGGCGCAAAATGCAGGTGAAATCACACATCCTTCTTTAACGCACAGGAAGGAACTGAAGATGGGTTTCGGCCCGAAACGTTGCCTATTTCCTTCGCTCCAGAGATGCTGCCTCACCCCGCTGAGTTTCACCAGCACTTTTGTCTACCAAGGAACAGCAGACGCTGGTTTAAACCGAAGATAGGCACAAAAAGCTGAAGTAACTCAGCTGGACAGGCAGCATCGCTGGAGAAAAGGCATGGGTGACATTTCGGGTTGAGACCCTTCTTCAGGCTAGAGTCGAGGGGAGGAAAGGGAAACAAGAGATATCGAATGAATGATTGAATGAAAGATATGCAAAAAAAGTAACAATGATAAAGGAAACAGGCCACTGTTGGCTGTTTGCTGGGTGAGAACGAGAAGCTGGTGTGACTTGGGTGGGGGAGGGACGGAGAGAGAGGGAATTCAGGGGTTACTTGAATTTAGAGAAATACCACTGTGTTGGAAGTTGCCCAAGTGGAATATGAGATGATGTTCCTTTAGTGTGCGTTATCATCGTTACTGTTCTGCATAACTTTCATTCATTTGTTCCATATCTCTACATCACTATCTATACCTCTCATTTCCCACTACTGGACTCGAGTACGAAGAAGAGTCTCGACCCGAAACGTCACCCATTCCTTCTCTCCTGAGATGTCGCCTGGCGCACTAAGTGACTCCAGCATTTTGAGTCTATTTTTCTTCTTGAAAGCTTCAGTTTTTTTAAATTTCCTCAGTTTTATCTATTAGTTTAACTAATTAGTTTATTATTTAACACCAGAGACCCAGATTCGATCCTGACCTCTGGTTGTGTGTGTGTGTGTGTGTCTGTGTGTCTGTGTGTCTGTGTCTGTGTCTGTGTCTGTACCGAGATACAGTGGAAAGTACATAGAAACATAGAACATAGAAACATAGAAATTAGATGCAGGAGTAGGCCATTTGGCCCTTCGAGCCTGCACCGCCATTCAATATGATCATGGCTGATCATCCAACTCAGTATCCCGTACCTGCCTTCTCTCCATACCCTCTGATCCCCTTAGCCACAAGGGCCACATCTAACTCCCTCTTAAATATAGCCAATGAACTGGCCTCGACTACCCTCTGTGGCAGGGAGTTCCAGAGATTCACCACTCTCTGTGTGAAAAAAGTTCTTCTCCTCTCGGTTTTAAAGGATTTCCCCCTTATCCTTAAGCTGTGACCCCTTGTCCTGGACTTCCCCAACATCGGGAGTACAGGTTTGTAGGTTAATTGACTTCCAAACAATTGTGAATTGTACCTAGTGTGTAGGATAATGCTAGTGTATGGTGAGATCGCGGGTCGATGTGGACTTGGTGGGCCTGTTTTCACACTGTATCTCTAAACCAAACTAAACTAAACTAAAGCCCCTGTCCCACTGTACGAGCTAATTCAAGAGTTCTCCCGAGTTTCCCCTGATTCGAACTGGGAGAATTACGGTAATAGCCGTTCGCAGGTACTCGGGGCTCTCGTGAACACTCTCCGCACTGTTGAAAAAACTTCACGAGCTTACCGCGTTTCCCGAGTACCTGCCGTTAGCGTTACGAACCGCTAAGAGACGTCCCGAGCTCCGACGTACCCGCTACGTACATTCTACGTGCTTACCGCAAGTTTTTTTTTTTTTAAACTCGGGAGAGCTCTTGGGTAAACTCGTACAGTGGGACAGGGGCTTCAATCTTTCCCGTTGCTTCTTTAAACTTAAGAGTCAACAAATGTAAAAATGCCTTATGTACTGGCGAAGGCACAATTAAATTCTTATTTGCAACATCATAACAGGCTTGTAAACCCAGTACATGTAGATACAATATAATAAACAGAAATTCAATGAATTAACAACCCCAAAACTAGTGTGAACTAAAGCCCCAAGTACTCAGTGCAACCAAATTCTAAATCATAATGTTCAGTGTTCAAGAACCTGATGGTGTTTGGGTAGTGGCTGCTCTTGAACTGGGAGGCCACAGTTTCCAGACTACTGTACCTTCGTCCTATGATCAGAGCAACATGAGAGCATGGCCAGGGTGGTGTAGGTCTCTTGAGGTAACTGACTACCTTTTAGAGGCAGCGTTCCCTGTAGATCCCCTCAATGATCCTTGTTTCATGAGTATAGAGTTGGGAGGGCATGTTGCAGTCATATGAGATATTGATGAGACCATATTTATAGTATTGTGTTCAGTTTCGGGCACCATGTTATTGGGAAGATTTGTGCACTGGAAAGGGTGCAGAGAAGATTTATGAGGATGTTGCCAGGACTCGAGGGCCTGAGCCATAGGGAGAGGTTGAGCAGGCTGGGGCTCTATTCCTTGGAGCGCAGAAGGAAGAGGAGTGATCTTATAGAGGTGTATAAAATCATGAGATGAATACATCAGGTAAACACTCTTGCCCAGACTAGGGGAATCGAGAACCAGAGGACATGGGTTTAAGGCGAGGGGGGGGGGGGATAGATTTAGGAGGAACTTTGGAGCAAAGAGGTCCTTCTGCAGTTGTACAGATCCCTAGTGAGACCACACCTGGAGTATTGTGTGCAGTTTTGGTCCCCTAATTTGAGGAAGGACATTGTTGCTATTGAGGGAGTGCAGCGTAGGTTTACAAGGTTAATTCCCGGGATGGCGGAACTGTCATATGCTGAGAGAATGGAGCAGCTGGGCTTGTACACTCTGGAGTTTAGAAGGATGAGAGGGTATCTCATTGAAACATATAAGATTGTTAAGGGTTTGGACATGCTAGAGGCAGGAAGCATGTTCCCAATGTTGGGGGAGTCCAAAACCAGGGGCCACAGTTTAAGAATAAGGAGTAAGACATTTAGAACGGAGACGAGGAAGCACTTTTTCTCACAGAGAGTGGTGAGTCTGTGGAATTCTTTGCCTCAGAGGGCGGTGGAGGCAGATTCTCTGGATGTTTTCAAGAGAGAGCTAGATAGGGCTCTTAAAAAGGGGATATAGGGAGAAGGCTGGAACGGGGTACTGATTGGGGATGATCAGCCATGATCACATTGAATGGCGATGCTGGCTCGAAGGGTCGAATGGCCTACTCCTGCACCTATTGTCTATTGTCTATTGTTATATAAAGGGTGGTGGGTGTCTGGAACAAGCTGCTGCTGGAGTTATTTGAGGGAGGTATTATTGCAACGTTTAAGAAATTCTTAGAAGGTACATGGATAGGATAGGTTTAGAGGGATATGGGCCAAAATGCAGGCAGGTGGGATGAGTGTAGCTGGGGCATGTTGGCCGGTGTGGGCAAGTAGGGCCTGCTTCCTGTCTCTGCGACTCTGCGGCCACATTTATCTCAGTATCTCTGAAGTACCTTGTGCTTGAATGCACACTAAAGCTAAGAGTAAAGACAGGGTACACAAAATGCTGGAGAAACTCAGCGGGTGCAGCAGCATCTATGGAGCGAAGGAAATAGGCAACATTTCGGCCTGAACCGTTGCCTATTTCCTTCGCTGCATAGATGCTGCTGCACCCGCTGAGTTTCTCCAGCATTTTGTGTACCTTCGATTTTCCAGCATCTGCAGTTCCTTCTTGAACAGTAAAGACAGGATCCCTCTTTGTGGCCGCACAGAGGTAAGGCAACACAAGACCCTGTGGTACATGATACATCGCTTTGCATCTCCCCTGCCTTTCAGCCCTGTGCAAGTGTTGAAGGGGGCTGCTGTGGCCTTCTGTACAAGCGCTCCCAGAGCTGGCTGCCTCCTTAGTAACACAACCTGCCTTTCAGCACCTGAGCTGTAACCTGCAGAGGAGAAAGGAGCAGTGGCTGAGCAACATCTGCACCTTGGAGGAGAAGAGGTCTGTCTCGGAACAGGAATATATCCAATTGGCGAGCAGCTTCCGTAGGAGCAAAACCGAGCAGCTACACCTGCAGAGGGACGAGGTTTCCAGGTAAGGGTGGTTCTGGCAGTTGGCACGCTGTTTCATTTTAGAGATGCAGTGCGGAAACAGGCCCTTGGGCCCACTGAGCCCGCACCGACCAGCTCATCAACACCACCTAGGGCCAATTTTACATTTACACCAAGCCAATTAACCTACAAACCTGGGCGTCTTTGGAGTGCAGGAGGAAACTGAAGATCTTGGAGAAAACCCACACAGGTCACGGGGAGAACGTACAAACTCCGTACAGACAAGCACCCGTAGTTGGGATCGAACCCGCGTCTCTGGCGCTGTGAGGCAGCGACTATAGTGCTACGCCACCGTGCTGCACAGCTTGTTCAGGACTTCGCCACCGTGCCGCACAGCTTGTTCAGGACGTTTTCTAGTCCAGAGCAGTCAGAGGATTAAATTGGCGCATCTGGTAGAGCCACTGCCTCATAGCACCAGAGACCCAGGTTCGATCCTGACCTCGGGTTCTCTCTCTCTCTCCCCCTCCCACACTCTCCCCTCTCCCCATGTGTGTGAGTCAGTGTGTGTGTATGTGTGGGTCAGTGTGTGTGTGGGTCAGTGTGTGTGTGTGGGGGGGGGGATGGGTCAGTGTGGGTGTGTGTGGGAATCTGTGTGTGTGTGTTGGGTGTGTGTGTGTGTGTTGGGTGTGTGTGTTGGGTGTGTGTGTGTTGGGTCAGTGTGTGTGTGTTGGGTCAGTGTGTGTGTGGGTCAGTGTGTGGGTGTGTGTGTTGGGTGTGTGTGTGTTGGGTGTGTGTGTGTGTGTGTGTGTGTTGGGTGTGTGTGTGTGTTGGGTGTGTGTGGGTCAGTGTGTGGGTGTGTGTGTTGGGTGTGTGTGTGTGTGTGTTGGGTGTGTGTGGGTCAGTGTGTTGGGTTTGGGTGTTGGGTGGGTGTTTTGGGTGTGTGTGTTGGGTGTGTGTGGGTCAGTGTGTTGGGTGTGTGTGTTGGGTGTGTGTGTTGGGTGTGTGGGTCTGTGTGTGTGTTGGGTGTGTGTGGGTCAGTGTGTTGGGTGTGTGTGTTGGGTGTGTGTGGGTCAGTGTGTTGGTGTGTGTGTTGGGTGTGTGTGGGTCAGTGTGTTGGGTGTGTGTGTTGGGTGTTGGGTGTGTGTGGGTCAGTGTGTTGGGTGTGTGTGTTGGGTGTGTGTGTTGGGTGTGTGTGGGTCAGTGTGTTGGGTGTGTGTGTTGGGTGTGTGTGTTGGGTGTGTGTGGGTCAGTGTGTTGGGTGTGGGTCAGTGTTGGGTGTGTGTGTGTTGGGTGTGGGTCTGTGTGTGTGTATGTGTGGGTCAGTGTGTGTGTGGGGGGGGGGGGTCAGTGTGGGTGTGTGTGGGAATCTGTGTGTGTGTGTTGGGTGTGTGTGTGTTGGGTCAGTGTGTGTTGGGTGTGTGTGTGTTGGGTGTGTGTGTGTTGGGTGTGTGTGGGTCAGTGTGTGGGTGTGTGTGTTGGGTGTGTGTGGGTCAGTGTGTTGGGTGTGTGTGTTGGGTGTGTGTGTTGGGTGGGTGTTTGGGTGTTTGTGTGGTGGTGTGGTGGTCAGTTGTGTGTGTGTGTGTTGTGTGTGTGTTTGGGTGTTTGGTATGTGTGTGTGTGGGTGTGTGTGTTGGTGTGTGTGTTGGTTGTGTGTGGGTCAGTGTGTGTTGGTGGGTGTGTTTTTGTGTGTGTGGGTCAGTGTGTGTGTTGGGGGTGTGTGTTGGGTGTGTGTGTTGGGTGTGTGTGTTGGGTGTGTGTGGGTGTTGGGTGTTGTGTGTTGGGTGTGTGTGGGTAAGTGTGTTGGTGTTTTTTTGTTGGGTGTGGTGTCTGTGTGTGTGTGTGTTGGGTGTGTGTGGGTCAGTGTGTTGGGTGTGTGTGGGTGGGTGTGTTGGGTGTGTGTGTTGGGTGTGTGTGTTGGGTGTGTGTGTTGGGTGTTGGGTGTGTGTGGGTCAGTGTGTTGGGTGTGTGTGTTGGGTGTGTGGGTCAGTGTGTTGGGTGTGTGTGGGTGTGTGTGGGTCAGTGTGTTGGGTGTGTGTGTTGGGTGTTGGGTGTGTGTGTTGGGTGTGTGTGGGTCAGTGTGTTGGGTGTGTGCGTGGGTGTGTGTGTTGGGTGTGTGTGGGTCAGTGTGTTGGGTGTGTGTGTTGGGTGTGTGTGTGTCTCAGTGTGTGGGTCAGTGTGTTGGGTGTGTGCGTGGGTGTGTGTGTTGGGTGGTGGGTCAGTGTGTGGGTGTGTGTGTGTGGGTGTGTGTGTTGGGTGTGTGTGGTGGGTGTGGTGGTTTGTTGTGGTGTGTTGGGTGTGTGTGGGTCAGTGTGTTGGGTGTGTGTGTGGGTGTGTGTGTTGGGTGTGTGTGTGGGTCAGTGTGTTGGGTGTGTGTGTGGGTGTGTGTGTTGGGTGTGTGTGTGTTGGGTGTGTGTGGGTCAGTGTGTTGGGTGTGTGTGTTGGGTGTGTGTGGGTCAGTGTGTTGGGTGTGTGTGTGGGTGTTGTTGGTTGTGGTGGGTGTGTTTTGTTGGGTGTGTGTGGGTCAGTGTGTTGGGTGTGTGTGTTGGGTGTGTGTGTGTCTCAGTGTGTGTCCCTGTGTGTGTGTCTAGTCATGAGGCTTGTTTTGGAGGCGGCGCCCGGTTCGTGTGAAGCCGGGCCCGGCAGTTTCCCAGGCAGGCAGGCAGTGAGGCAGGTGTGTGTGTGTGTGTGTGTCTGTGGCCGTGAACGTGTGGCTTTCCTCGCTGTCTCCATAGGCGCCAGCAGCTAGAAGCGGAGAGAGAGGCGGCGGTGCGAGCAGCGGCCGAAGCTGACAGTCAGCTGCAGCAGACCGGCCGGCAACTGGGATCCGTGCAGAGAGAGGTGAGATCGCACGCTTTATTTCCCCCCATTGAGAGCGGCGGAGGGTCTCGCTGTGTACATTCGCACTCTGCAGGAAGTGAGAGGCACTGTATTGCTCCATTGTCACCCGGGCTTGATCTTATCTGGATAGTTGTAAAGCTACAGACCCACACAAGTTTGCTTAGTTTAATTTAACACTTCAACGTTACACAGACAGGGCTACTGCAGAAGCCTGTTACACTGGTATGCAGCGCGCTTGTGTGTCCCTCTTTCTGCTTCTCTGTGTGTGTGTGTCTCTGTTTCTGGCTGTGGCCCCCTCTGTGTCCCCCTCTGTGTGTCTCTCTCTCTCTCTCTCTCTCTCTCTCTCTCTCTCTCTCTCTCTCTCTCTCTCTGTCTCTGTCTGTGTGTGTGTGTGTGTGTGTGTCTCTCTCTCTCTGTGTCTGTGTGTGTCTCTCTCTCTGTGTCTGTGTGTGTGTGTCTCCCTCTCTCTCGTCTCTGTCTCTCTCTCTCCTTCTCTCGGTCTCTCTGTGTCTCTGTCTGTGTCTGTCTCTGTGTCTCTGTCTCTCTCTCTCTGTCTCTCCCTCTGTCTCTGTCTCTCTGTCTCTCACTCTGTCTCTCTCTGTCTCTTTCTCTGTCTCTCTCTGTCTCTCTGTCTGTCTCTCTGTCTGTCTCTCTGTCTGTCTCTTTCTCTGTCTCTCTCTGTCTCTCTCTCTCTGTCTGTCTGTCTCTCTCTCTCTCTCTCTCTCTCTCTCTCTCTCTGTGTCTCTGCCTCTCTGTGTGTTTATTTAAAGGGGATGTAACTAACCAGTTTTGCATGCTGCCCCCAGCTGTGTGAGAAAGACGCCGCGTTTGCCACAGTTCGGGGAAGAGCGGAGAAAGTGCAAAGGGAGCTGTCAGAAGCAAGATGGGAGATCCAGCACCTCCTCACTGCAAACCGAGCTGGAACAGGCACCGGTGAACAACTGCTATTGAAAGCCAGCCGCCTGCAAGGTACGTCAACGCCAGTGTGGAAACCAAACGATGACGGACACAAAGTGCTGGAGTAACTCAGCGGCTCAGGCAGCATCTCTGGAGAGCAGAGACGGTCGAGACCCTTCTTCAATTGCCCCGCCGAGTTCCTCCAGCACTTTCTGTTTTGCTCAAGACTCTAGCATCTGCAGTTCTTTGTGTCTCTAAGCAGTGTCCTGCCGTCTTCCATTCGAGCAATAATGTGTAGAAAGGAACTGCAGATGCTAGTTTACACCGAAGATAGACACAAAATGCTGGAGTAACTATGGAGAGAAGGAATGGGGGACGTTTCGTGCATCACTGTCGCGTGTTCATGAGTTAAATAACTGAACAGAAAAAAATAGGGTTTTGTTTTGTCCAGTGGTTAGTTTAGCCATTGCAGTAATTAGTATTTTTAATGATCAGCGTTTTGGAAGACTTTTTTTTGAAGAAGCAGAATAAGCCCCACATTTGAGATGCAAAAATGCATCGTAAATCTTGGAGATTAAATGCCGGAACTTCGAGTTTTTAATTGCAAGGAACTAAATCCACTTATGTACAGGTGCAATGTGTAAATCTTACAGACTGGGAACATTGCTCAGGAAGTTGAGAGAAGTTTATGTATGTTCATAGTAAGTTGGTGATTATTTTTTTTGTGAACTTAGAAAGGAGGTGCACATTTAATCTTTGCAGTTACCCAGCACATTTCCATGTCTTATTGATTTTGATTCATAGAACATAGAACATTGGGCGGGCCCTTCGGCCCACAAAGTTTCTGCCGAACATGATTCAAAATTCAAGATTCAAGAGAATTTATTGTCATGTGTCCCAGATAGGACAATGAAATTCTTGCTTTGCTTCAGCACAACAGAATATAGTAGGCATGAATACAGAACAGATCAGTGTGTCTATATACCATTGAATATATATAGATCCGATAAATAAATAAATAAATCGCGTATATATATGCAGAGAGAGAGAGAGAGAGAGAGAGCAATTTATTTATTTATTTATTAGATCATCTATCTATTTATTTATATATATTTATATGCTTATTTATATGTGTGTGTATATATATCTAAATACAACACATAAATAAGCATATAAAGTGCAAAAGGCTATTAAAGGGCCTGTCCCACTGTAGAAGCTAATTCACGAGTTCTCCTGTGTTTCCCCTGATTCGAACTCGGAGAATTGCAGTAATAGCCACTCGCAGGTACTCGGGGCTCTCGTGGACATTTTTCAACATGTTAAAAAATCTTCACGAGCTTACCGTGTTTCCCGAGTACCTGCCGTTAGCGTTACGAGCCGCTAAGAGACGTCCCCGAGCTCCGACGTACCCGCCACGTACATTCTACCGTGCTTACCACGAGTTTGATTTTTTTTTAAACTCGGGAGAGCTCTTGAATGACCTCGGACAGTGGGTCAGGCCCTTAAAGTTCAGATTTTTGTTTGAGTTGAGTTTAGTAGTCTGATGGCTGTGGGGAAGAAGCTGTTCCTGATGCTAAGTTAAACTGATCTCATCTGCCTGTACATGAACCCCGCACTTCCACGTGCCCGTCTGTAAGACTCTTGAATGCCACGATTGTATCTGCCTCCCTCCACCACCACCCCAGGCAGTGTGTTCCAGGCCCCCACCACTCTTTGTGAAAGAAAACATTCCCCGCACATCTCCTTTAAAGTTTGCACCCCTCGCCTAATAGCTCTGCTCTCTAATGTGAGACATTTCCACCCTGGGGGGAAATGGTTCTGACTGTCTACCCCATCTATGCCAGTTAATTCAGTACTTATGGCTTGTTAGTTATGTTGCTGAGCTCTGAGAATTAATTTGGGAAGTAGGAGAAGTCTACTTGACGTTCTCCAGTCTGTGACAGAAGTTGTGCGAGACCCTCTGTCGCTGCTTCCCCTTCTGATTCCTCCCGCTCTGTCCACCTATCATGCGCCTGGCTTTGTCCCTCCCCACCCACCCTCCCCCTTCCAGCCTTCTCCCCTTCTCACGACAATCAGCCTGAGGTAGCCCACCCAAAACGTCACCTATCCATGTTCTCCAGATATGCTGTCTGATCCGCTGAATTATGCCCCTGTCCCACTTAGGAAACCTGAACAGAAACCTCTGGAGACTTTACGCCCCACCCAAGGTTTCCGTGCGGTTCCCGGAGGTTTTTGTCAGTCTCCCTACCTGCTTCCACTACCGGCAACCTCCGGCAACCACCTGCAACCTCCGAGAACCGCATGGAAACCTTGGGTGGGGCGCAAAGTCTCCAGAGGTTTCCATTCAGGTTTCCTAAGTGGGACGGGCATTACTCTTTGTGTTCAATCCTGATTACCTTAGTTCGTGGAGCGAAGGAATAGGCGATGTTTCGGGTCGAGACCCTTCTTCAGACTGATGTCGGTGGGGGTGTCGGGAAAAAGAAAGGAAGAGGCGGAGACAGTAGGCTGTGGGAGAGCTGGGAAGGTGAGGGAAAGGAGGGAGTAAGCAAGGACTACCTGAAATTAGAGAAGCCAATGTTCATACGCTGGGGTGTAAACTGCCCAAGCTAAATATGAGGTGCTGCTCCTCCAATTTCCGGTGGTCCTCACACTGACCCTGGAGGAGGCCCAGGACAGAAAGGTCGGATTCAGAATGGGAGGGGGAGTTGACGTGCTGAGCCACCGGGAGATCAGGTTGGTTATTGTGAACTGAGTGTAGGTGTTGGGCGAAGCGATCGCCAAGCCTGCGCTTGGTCTCACTGAGGTTGATCATATGCTGAATAATCCAACCAGAATTTTGTTTGGAATTGGAAAGAAATAATAGAAATTGCATTCATTGCAACATGTAAAAGGAGATGAGATACTGTATTGTAATTTTGCTGCATGTCATTGTGATATATATCATGTCTTGATTGGTGAATATGTTTAGTTTGTGGCTTTATTTGAAGCAGAAATAATACGTGAATGCTTCATTGAGTATAATTCTGACTGGTAACTACGCACTTCGTCCGAGCACATTATCCCACGCGTCATGCAAGCCGTCTTAAATGACCACCTAAGCTATCATTTGGCAACCTAAAAAGCTGCCTAGGTTGCCCGGCTGGCAACAGAGAAAAAAAGTTATGCGAGAGCCCTGAGGTACGTGCTACTTCCTGATGATAAAGTTCTCCCTGAGGTCCCTTTAAATTTCTTCCCTCTAACTTTAAGCACCCTATTTTTAGAATCCCCTCCCCTGGGGAAAAGGCGGTGGGGCGTTTCAAAGTGGGACCACATCCACTTGTAATATTTTTGGTGGATGTAGGGAACGAGCTGCCTGAGTTTCGGGGAGAGGTTGGATAGACTGAGACTTTGGGGAGTAGGAGGCTGGGGCGTGACCTTATCGAGGTGTACTCGATCTTGAGGGCTAAGTGTAAGGTGAAAGCATACAGGTTAGAGGATTCTAAAACTCGAGGGCATCGGCTTAAGGTGAGTGGGGAGAGATGGAAGAGGGGCCAAACTTTTTTCACTCGGAGGGCAGACTGGAATGAGACATGAAGCTTTGGAAGCAGATGCAATTATGACATTTAATAGGACATTTAGACAGATGTAGTGATAGGAAGAGCTTACAAGGCAATGGGCAAATGCCGGCAAAATGGACTAGCCCAATATGCCAACTTGGTCAGAAACAACATATCAGCTGAAGGGTTTGTTTCCAAGTTGTACTATCTATGGTTCCATTGTGGAGGTAAACACTTTAACTCCCCTTCCCCTTCCCACACTGACCTTTCTGTCCTGGGCCTCCTCCACTGTCGGAGTGAGGCCAAAACGCAAATTGGAGGAACAGTACCTCGTTTTTCGCTTGGGCAGCTTACACCCCAGTGGTATGAATATTGACTTCTCTAACTTCAAATAAACCCTTGCTTTCCCTCTCTCTCCCCTCTCCCCTCCCCCACCCTAGTCATCGTACTAGTTTCACTGTCGTCCTGCTGCGCGTCACTGTTTGTATATCTCATTAACACCTTCCCCACAGCCAACAATGGTCCATTGTGGGCTCCACCTTTCCTTGATCATCGCTGCTGGCTTTGATCTGGTTTTTCTTGGGCATATCTTTTGCTTGATGTACCTTTTCATATCTCTCGGTTCCCTCCCCCCTGACTCTGTGTGAAGATGGGTCTTGCATGAAACGCCCCCCCTATTACTATTCTCCAGAAATGCTGCCTGACCTGCTGAGTTACTGCAGCGTTTTGTGTCTGTCCTCATTGACTGCTGATCCCATGAAGATTTTAATTCCTAGCCAGCTGCCTCTAACCTGTCACCAGAAAATGGTGTGAAACTGGATCGGTGTGTGTCTTCACAACCTTGATAATGCTATCTTAAAATAGTTACGCCACTGAAAGTGTGTGGAGGTTGGAAAATGCAATGAAAGCGCATTTTGGTGCAGTTCAACGCTCATAACCTGTTTGTTAGTCAAAGGTCAATGTGTGAAGTTACAACATGAAAACAAACTGGAGGATACGGTGGCTTGCCTTGCCGTTGTCATCTGCCTGCATGACCTTTAGTTTGAGGTTTGCCCCAATCTTATCACAGTCCCACTTCTTGCTTTGTAAAGTTTCTAGTTTAGTTTACAGATACAGCGTGGAGACAGGCCCTTCGGCCCATCGAGTCCACGCCCACTTGCGCCAGTTGTACCATGCGCACTTGGGACGATTTACAGAGGACAGTTAACCTGCACACCCGGAGCACCCGGAGAAAACCCTCGCAGGTCACGGGGAGAACGTACAAACTCAGTACAGACAGCACCTGTAGTCAGGATCGAACCCGGATTCTCTGGCGCTGCGAGGCAGCAACTCTACCGCTGCGCCACCGTGCAGAAAATCTTTTGTCGTCTGCTTTAAGGCGAGTGGGGGAGGGGAGCAGGAGGATACGGTGAACGACAATACAGAAACCCTCACTGTGACAGACCACCGAGAGGATGATGTTCGTTGTGGCCGATTGTCCGCTATAACTGAGTGGGGGGTCAAGTTGAACCCAAGGCCAGGAGTGTGGAGAGTGGTGTATGGGGGGGGGGGTTCACAGCCGGGGGGCCGCAGAGACCCTGGCCCCACACGCGGTGCACTATACTCGGGCACAGTACCCACGCCGTCTTCATGCTGCTCCCTGTCAACCAGAAGCTCCCACCGCGCGGCTCCAGCTCACTGGGAAACTGGCGAAGTTGTGTGGGGGGGGGGGGGGGGGGGGGAAACGGGAGCCTGGCGCCATTACTGGGCAACTGTGGCCAGGACACGCAGGTGCATTGGCATGCGCTGCCCCTGCATCTGACATCCCGGGACCTCAGTTTGTGGCAGCTGCTGCAAACCCCCACCCAATCCTACATTCTCAGTCCCACGGCGGTGCAGGCTCGAAGGGCTGAATGGCCTATTCCTGCACCTATTTTCTATGTTTCTTCAGGAGTGTCTAAAGGGCCTGTCCCACTTGGCTGTCTTTTGCGCGCCATTTACGCGACCTGCTAGCGTGTGGGTAGCGCGGGGACGGGCGCATGGAGTGGCGTGGAGGAGTGTGGACTTCGTCATGCACGTAATCTTCGCACGCCACCGGCCTGTCGTGTAACTGACGGCCAAAGTGGGACAGGCCCAAGACCCTGGCGCGGTGCAACGTCTCACCTTCAACAGCAGCAGAAGCAGGCAAACGATCGCCGAGCTCGGGCCTGGGGCTCACGGCCGTTGCGGTCCGGATCCGCCCCCATTTCTACTCCCAAAGCGGGGCCAAGAAGATTGAAGATAGACACAAAATGCTGGAGTAACTCAACGGGACCGGCAGCATCTCTGGAGAGAAGGAATGGGTGACGTTTCGGGTCAAGACCCTTCTTTTCAGACTGAAGAAGGGTCTCAACCCGAAACATCATCCATTGCTTCGCTCCAGAGTTGCTGCCGGTCCCGCTGAGTTACTCCTGCATTTTCTGTCCATCTTCAAATGACGTCACGCGCTCCAGACGGCTGTGCGGGCGCATGATGACGCGCAGGACTCTCGCGCGACCGTCACTACTGGACAGTTGCGTAAGTGACGGCCCAAGTGGGACAGGCCCTTCACTGCTCGCACTCTCCCCGCCACCATATTTCTGCTGCCCCACATTACCCGCCAACCACCACCACCATGTACAGACACCTTGGTCTGCTAGAACCAACTGCAGATGCTGGTTTAAACCCAAGACAGGCACAGGGCGTTTGGCAACACTGGGCCTGTACTCGCTGGAGTTTAGAAGGATGAGGGGCAACCTCATTGAAACTTACTGAATAGTGAAAGGCCTGGATAGAGTGGATGTGGAGAGGATGTTTCCACTAGTGGGAGAGTCTAGGACTAGTCATAGCCTCAGAATAAAGGGACGTACCTTTAGAAAGGAGAAGAGGAGGAATTTCTTTAGTCAGGGGCTGGTGAATCTGTGGAATTCATTGCCACATTTGGCTGTCTGGGTTATGAGGAGAAGGCAGGAGAATGGGGTTGAGAGAGTTCGTCCCTTATCATGCATCTGTACACTGTGAATGGCTCGATTGTAATCATGAATTGTCTTTCCGCTGACTGGCTAGCACGAGACAAAAGCTTTTCACCGCACCTCGGTACACGTGACAATAAACTGAGCTGAGAGGGAAAGGTAGATTGAATGGTGGCGTAGTTCTGATGGGGCCAAATGGCCTAATTCTGCTCCTATAACCTGTGAGCACCATTTAATGTTTACTGGTGTTCCCATTTCACGAACAAGTCCGTGGATACAGATTTGAGACCATCTTCATTGACGTCACATCACGTCAATACCCCAAACTGTGTGGCATCTCTGCAGGAATCTACAGGCTTGTCAGATTATTATGTGTTGCAGGGGAAATGTTAGAAGCTATTGTCATCATGTTACAGCAGGGCACTTAGAAAAATTCCAGGCAATCAGATAACATCAACGCGGTTTTTGTGAAAAGAAAATAATGTTTTATTGGAGTTCTTTGAAGTAATGTGTGCTGCAGATAAAGAGGGGATCTGGCAACATTGACAACACATATATATATATCCCTGTTGACATTCCATAAAAGATGCTGCATCAGCGAAGGGTTCATGAAATAAAACCTCAAGGTGCTAGAGGTAACATGAGAGTGTGGACAGAAGATTTGCTCGAAGGGCCGAATGGCCTATTCCTGCACCTATTTTCTATGTTTCTATGTTGGCTAAAGGGCCTGTCCCACTTTCACGACCCAATCTGCCGAGTTTGCCCTTGACTCGTACTCGCAGCATGGTCGTCACGAGGTCGTAGGCAGGTCGTGATTCTAGTCGTAGGTACTCGTGGCATCAAGTAGGTCGGGGCGTTTTTCTAGCCTGATGAAAAATATCCACAAGTAAAAAAGGTTGTGAATTAGGTCGTGAAAGTGGGACAGGCCCTTAAGAGAAACAAAGAGGGTAGGAAGGAACTGCAGATGCTGGTTTACACCGAAGATAGACACAAAGTGCTGGAGCAACTCGGTGGGACAGGCAGCATCTCTGGGGATAAGGAATTGGTGACCCATTGCTCAGAAACAAACAGTTCTTTGTTGGAAACTTGGAATAAGTGAAGTGCCATTAAAATTAGTGCCGAGACCTCAACTGTTTACAGTTTATATCAATAATCTCGATGGAGGCAGTGAAAATATGTTGATGGGAACTGCAGATGCTGGTTGACATGGAAGATAGACTAAAGCCCCTGTCCCACATAGGAGACCTAAACAGCAACCTCTAGTGACCTTGCTCGCCACCCAAGGTTTCCATGAGGTCACCGGAGGTTTTGGTCACTCTCCCTAATGGTTGAAAGTGGTTTCCGCGTGGTCAAGGCTTCATCTAGGTTGCTGCTATTTTTTCATCATGATTAATACCGGCCTCGACTAAAAATAGGTTGCCGTTTTAAAAATCGATCATTTTTTAGTCGCAGGTCTTGTGGAAGACGGTTTTCTTCATAGTCGAGGAAGGTTTTCAACATATGCGTGGTAGGTGGTAGGAGGTTGCAGGTCACCCCATGATTTTTTTTTTGGGTGACGGGCAAGGCCAAACAGAGGTTGCTGTTTGGGTCTTCTAAGTGGGACAGGGGCTTCTCCCTGACTCTCAGTCTGATCAAGGGCCTCGACCCGAAACCTCATCCTTTCCTTCTATCCAGAGATGCTGCCTGTCCCGCTGAGTTACTCCTGCATTTTGTGTCTCTCTTTGAAGGCACTGAAAGTTTGGTTAGTAAATTTGCTGATAACATTAAAGATAGTTGGTTGCAGAGAAGATACAAGGAGGTTATAAAGAGATGTAGATAATTAAATGCGCGGACAAAGATTAGACATATGGAGCTTTATTGTGGGAACATTTTAGCAGAGAACAAATTAGGCGTATTATCCAAATGTTGGGAGATTGCAAAATTCAGAGATGTTGAGAGATATGAAGATGCAAGGAACTGCAGATGCTGGTTTACAATGTTTACCAAGATGTGGAAGGAAATGTGGTTCTTGTTCAGAAGGAACAAAGCAGAATGGAGCAGTCACTGGCTGTGGCTGAAGAGAAAAGATGCTGTCTGGGCTGCCACGTGACCATCTAGAGGCTAACAATAAGACACATATCCAGGGCTGATCACCCTGTGGTGGGCCTGCCTCGACTGAGGGCGTCTTGTGATAAAAGGCCGAAACACCCAGTGATGTTGAGATACACAACTGAGGTTGTGGCTTTATTGATACCAAAATCACCTAGTGGTCATAGCTGTCCGGTTGCTGCCAGCGCTGAAAACCAACGCAGAATCACTCCCTGACCCTGGATCAGGAGTAACTCTTGCTTCTGGTTTCCTGGTCCTCCATAAATATTCTAAATGGAATTTAAACTGGAGGTGGTAGAGGGCTGAACAATAACAGCCTATTGCATTCTATCTGTTTATTTATACATGGTCTATGGTATATAGCCACACTGAACTTTTATCTCCTGTTCTGTATTATGTTCACATGTTCTGTTGTGCTGCAGCAAGCAAGAATTTCATTGTCCTATCTGGGACACATGACAATAAACTCTCTTGACTTGGACTTAAACAAAAAAGGGTTCTTGGGGAAAAAAGAGGTACCTTAAATTTAGTTGCGTCTGGTTGGGTAACTATGGTAGGGTGAAGACTATTCCATGCTTTAATTGCGCGGGGGAACTCCATGGAGCAGCCAGCAACTCGGGATAGAAGATATTGGGTGACGTTTCGGGTAGAGACCCTTCTTTAGACTCCCTCTGGTTTTAGTGTCTTTAGTTTAATTTAAAGATACAGCGTGGAAACAGGCTCTTCGGCCCACCGAGTCCACGCTGATCACTGACAGGGCTGCCAACTCTCACGCTTTGAGCGTGAGACTCACGCCCTCAAGCAAACTCTCACGCCCTCACGCTGATCAGAAATTTCTCACGCTCAGTGGTGAGAAATTTTGTGGTCAACGGAAATTTCAAAACTCGGATAAACTGCATGGTCCGCGGGTGTTGGAGAGCCGGGGCTGCGGGAGGGATGGGAGCAGAACCAGCAGTGGGAACAGATGCGGGGTGCCGGGACTTGCGAGTGTTAGCGGCGCTGTCGAGATTGCGGGGCTGACGCTGCAGCTCCGGCCATGGAGCACTCCGGACAGTGCGAGTGTCCCGGGCCGCGGAACCGTCGGAAGCGCCGCTGCCGCTGCCGCGAGAGTCTCTGTGCCGAAGGGACAGACTCTCAAAGGGAGGTGGAGAGAGAGAGAGGGGGGAAGGAGACAGGGAGAGCAGAGTGGGTGGAGAGAAGAGAAGGGGGATAGAGGTGAATGAGAGAGAGAGAAGAGGAGAGGGGGAGAGAGGAGGGGAGAGAGAGGGGGAGGGTGGAGGGGGGAAGAGGGGGGGGAGGGAAGAGAGAGGGGGGAGGAGATGAGAGAGGGGGAGAGGGAATGGAGAGAGGGGGGAGAGAGAGGAGAGAGGGGGAGAGAGGAGAGAAGAGAGAGAGGGGGAGAGAGAGAGAAAGAGGAGAGAGAGGAAGAGGAGAGAAAGGGGAGAGGGGAGAGAGAGAGAGAGGGGAGAGAGAGGGAGAGGTGGAGGGGGAAAGAGAGGAGAGAGATAGAGAGGGGGAGAGAGAGGGAGGGGAGAGAGAGGGAGAGAGAGAGAGAGGGGGAGAGAGAGGAGAGAGAGAGAGGGGGGGAGGGAGAGAGGGAGAGAGAGGGGGGGAGAGTGAGGTGGGAGAGAGGGGGGGAAGAGAGAGGGGTGAGAGGGAGAAAGAGGGGAGAGAGTGAGATGGGGGAGACGGGAGAGAGAGGGGTGAGAGGAGAGACAGAGAGGGAGAGAGGAGAGGGAGAGGGGAAAGAGAGATGGAGGGGAGAGATAGAGGGGGAGAGAGAGAGGGGGGTTGAGAGGAGAGAGAGTGCATCCTGGAGGACAACCAGTGGCTGCTGGAAGTAAGTACCAAGCACTGGGTAGAAACGGTGGAAGATAGTGGACTTCAAATGGGGGTGGTTGGGTGAAAGCATCCTGCTTGCCTGCTAGATTTTCACTTACTGTAACTGCAGGAAAAATGTTCCCGATGTTGGGGGCGTTCAAAACCATGGGTCACAGTTTAAGAATAAAGGGGGGGGGCAGTTAGGACTGAGATGAGGACAAACTTTCTTCACGCAGAGAGTTGTGAATCTGTGGAATTCTCTGCCACAGAAGGCAGTGCAGGCCAATTCACTGGATGTTTTCAAGAGAGAGTTACATTTAGTTCTTGGGGCTAACGACATCAAGGGATATGGGGAAAAAACAGGAAAGAGGTACTGATTTTAGATGAATAGCCATGATCATATTGAATGGCAGTGCTGGCTTGAAGGGCCGAATGGCCTATTCCTGCACCTATTTTCTATGTTTCTATGCTTGAGTATATGGCAATAAAACTCGATCACTTGATTTTGAAGCATTCATGCATGGTGGAGGTATAATGTAGTCATAGAGTGATACAGTGTGAAAACAGGCCCTTCGGCCCAACTTGCCCACACCCGCCAACATGTCCCAGCTACGCTACCTGCTTTTGGTCCATACCTCCAAACCTGTCCTATCCATGTATCAGTCTAACTTTTTCTTAAATGTTGGG
Organism: Amblyraja radiata; assembly: GCF_010909765.2. NCBI lineage: Eukaryota > Metazoa > Chordata > Chondrichthyes > Rajiformes > Rajidae > Amblyraja > Amblyraja radiata. Next base: position 8,040,034 of record NC_045976.1, on the reverse strand, counting down.
ATGGTCCCTGCCTCAACTACCTCCTCTGGCAGCTTGTTCCATACACCCATCACCCTTTGTGTGGATAAAGTTACCCCTTAAAAAGTTACCTCTTAAAAATACTTCATACAAAAAACATTGAAATCATACTTCTACAGTGCACTAAAACATGATTTTAATACATCAAATTTCACTCGGTTGCTCCACTCCCTCACCGGGTACCCCCAAGGCCAGTGATCAGTGATCGCACAGCCTCCCCCCTTTCAGAAACACTCCAATCCAATTTAAAGCATATATATTGTATTCAAGTGTAAGTTAAAAGACTCGCTGCAGTATGCACCATATTGCACAATTCCAATAGGAGGGGGACACCCTCCTCCCACCCACCCACCCCCCCCCCCCCCCCCCCCCTTTTTGTGTGTAGGAAGGAACTGCAGATGCTGGTTTAAACTGAAGATAGACACAAAAAGCTGGAGTAACACAACAGGTCAGACAGAATCTCTGGACAAAAGGAAAATATTACGTTTTGGGTTGGGTCTGAAATATGTTCCTCAACACCTTTGGAATGTGGAAGGAAACAAGAGCACGGAGAAAACCCATGTGATCAAAGGGAAAAGGAGCAAACTCCATACAGACAGCACCCATATTCAGGATTAATTCCGGGTCACTGGCACTTTTAGGCAGCAACTTTATGGCCAATGTACTGCCCCATAGTCTTGAACTTAATTAAAACGACAAGTGTGGCAAGGGGGGTGACATGAAATAGAAAGGAAGAGGCAGAGACAGTGGGCTGTGGGAGAGCTGGGAATGGGAGGGGAAGGAGGGAGAAAGCAAGGACTACCTGAAATTGGAGAAGCCAATGTTCATACCGCTGGGGTGTAAACTACCCAAGCAAAATATGAGGTACTGTTCCTCCAATATGCGGTGGGCCTCACTCTGGCCATGGAGGAGGCCCAGGACAGAAAGGTCGGATTCGGAATGGGAAGGGGAGTTGAAGTGTTGAGCCACCGGGAGATCAGGTTGGTTATTGCAAACTGATTGGAGGTGTTGTGCGAAGCGATCGCCAAGCCTGCGCTTGGTCTCACCGAGGTTGATCATACGCTGAATAATCCAACCACATTGGTGTTTGGAAGTGGAAAGAAATAATAGAAATTGCATTCATTGCAACGTGTAAAAAGAGTTGAGATACTGTATTGTAATTTTGCTGCATGTCATTGTGGTATATATCATGTCTTGATTGGTGAATATGTTTAGTTTGTGGCTTTATTTGAAGCAGAAATAATATGTGAATGCTTCATTGAGCATAATTCCGACTGGTAACTACGCACTTCGTCCGAGCACATTATCGCACGCGTCATGCAAGCCGTCTTAAATGACCACCTAAACTGTCATTTGGCAACTTAAAAAGCTACCAAGGTTGCCCGGCTGACAACAGAGAAAAAAAATGAAGTGAGAGCCCTGCAAGGTGTATAATATTTTTGACACTGTCATAGGCCTTTCTTACATATGCTGTCACAACGCACTGTAGTTGCTAAACAACCCTTCAGTAATTTTCCTTGCCCTCCATTTCAGAATAATGGTGTTTTAAGCCAATAACTCGACACTAGCAGTGGCAATAAATAAATAAATAAATAAAGCACAGCTTTCCAGCCCTTATCTTATTGGCCTCGCTCGGCTGCAAATCGGTGTCAATCTGGTGGACCATCTTCCTCTAGTCGTGGGGGTGGGGGATTGGGGGGGGCCTCACAAGTGCAACAGTGCAGGGCCGAAATCTAAATCCGGCCCTGCACTGCTGTATAACGTTAGTATCTCCACCAATGTAAAGTAATTTGATCAACGAGAGTTGTGTGTTAAAATGTGCTATAGAAATAAAATTGATTTGACTTGACTTGAGCAGCTGCCCCGCTCTCCCTGGGAAGAGGACCTTCAACAACTAAAGGGCCTGTCCCACTGTACGAGCTAATTCAAGAGTTCTCCCGAGCTTGCCCTGATTCGAACTCGGAGAATTACAGTAATGGCCGCTCGTAGGTACTCGGGGCTCTCGTGGACATTTTTCAACATGTTGAAAAAATCTTCACGAGTCTTCCCGAGCTTACCGAGTTTCCCGAGTACCTGCCGTTAGCGTTACGAGCCGCTAAGAGACGTCCCCGAGCTCCGACGTACATTCTACGTGCTCACCACGAGTTTGATTTTTTTTTTTAAACTCGGGAGAGCTCTTGAATGATCTCGTACAGTGGAATAGTCCTATTAGTGTCCTGATTGCCCACACACAAGAGTGCAATGTAGGGGGACATAGGAAGCAATCTCCTGTCTCTGCCTCGACTAGGGTAACAGTCTTGACAGAAGGGACAGGGTTCTTTACCCAGAATCGGGGATTCGAGAACCAGAGGACATGGGTTGAAGGTGAGAGGGGAAAGATGTAACAGGATTGTGAGGGACAACGTTTACCGTACAGTGAGGGTGGGTGTACAATAAGAAGCTGCCAGAGGACCTACTTGAGGCAGATACTGCAGCAACATTTAAAAGGCATTTGGACTGATACTTGGATGGGACAGGATTAGAGGGAATGTATATGACTCCCTTTCCTGTTGGAGATCTATCAGAAGCAGAGCATCAGCAGAGCCATCTCCATTATTAAGGACCCCTATTATCCATCACACCACATCTTCTCCATTCTGCCATCTGGGAAGAGGTACAGGAGCATCAGCTGCAAAACCAGCAGGATGCTCCACAGCTTCTTCCCACAGGCAATAAGACTAGTTAACGGACTGTGTCCCCTCCCCATATATCATACACCAACAACATCTAACCTCGCCCATACTTTGACAGCTTGGCACCTGTCAAAGCAAAGCCACTGTTCGGTCTGAATAACTGTTTTTATTTCAATTGTTAGGCCTATTTTAGATATGGTAATTTTAATTTTTAAAGCTATAAGTATTTATTCTGTTTTTATTAACTGCACTGACGGGAACTGATTGAGAAACAATGTTTTTGTTTCATCTGTGTATGTAAGTACTCGGTTCAAATGAAATTAAAGTAAATACTGAATACTGAATACTGATGGAACTGCAGATGCTGATTTACACCGAAGAGGGAAATGGGGCAAATGCACGCAGGTGGGAATAGTGCAGATGGGGCAGCTTGGGCAAGTTGGGCCGAAGGGCCTGTTTCCGTGTTTTATGACTAGGACGAATACCGAGTGACACTGCCAACCAGGGGATTTTTTTCGCTCTTCCCTGTTTCTCCATAATGTACACCTTGGTTGCATGGACTGGTTAGACCGAAGGGACTACGCTGAGCTGCACAACTCCTATCTCCTCCCACTTTACCACCACACGGAGAGCAATCTTTCAACAATGAAGAGGCAGAAAATATAACAACATTTAAAAGACAAGTAGACATGGCTAGTAAAGGCTTGATGGATATGGCTCAAGCGGGTGGCACAGAGTCGCAGCGGTAGAGTTGCTGCCTTACAGCGCCAGAGACCCGGGTTCCATCCTGACTATGGTTGCTGTCTGTACAGAGTTTGTACGTTCTCCCCGTGACCTGTGTGGGCTTTGCTCCGGGTGCTCCGGTTTCCTCCCACACTCCAAAGATGTACAGTTTTACAAGTTAGTTGACTTTGGTAAAGATTGTAACTTGTCCCTAATGTGTAGGACAGTGCTAGTGTATGGGGATCGCAGGTCGGCATGGACTCAGTGGGCCGAAGGGCCACTGTATCTCTAAATTAAAATGGGACCAGCTTAGATGGGGCAACTTGGACAGCATGGATGATTTGGGCCGAAGGGCGTATTTCCATGCTGAAAATGACTGTCTCTAAGTCCACTGGGCCTACTGCTCCCACAAAGTATATATGTTTTCCCTCAAACTGAACCCACCCTCATATTTTGCTTGCATAGTTTACACCCCAGTGGTATGAACATTGACTTCTCCAATTTCAGGTAGTCCTTGCTTTCTCCCTCCTTCCCCTCCCCTTCCCAGCTCTCCCACAGCCCACTGTCTCCGCCTCTTCCTTTCTTCTTTCCCCCCCCCCCCCCCCCCCCCCCCCACATCAGTCTGAAGAAGGGTCTCTGACCTGAAACGTCACCTATTCCTTCGCTCCATAGATTCTGCCTCACCCGCTGAGTTTCTCCAGCATTTTTGTCTATCACCCTTTAAGAATGTATGTAAGAAGATATATCCTTTTATTGAATGAACTCATTTCCTGATTTTTTTCCTTTAAGCACCTTCTCTGCACTTTATTTAGGTCATCTCTGTGAGGAGTGCCAATGTAATTACCCTTCCGAAGAAAGGTCACCATCTGAAGTGTGAAAGGTTTTACTCCCACACAGATGACGTTTAAAGTTTGAAGTGTTTAGAGCACCTTTTAAGAACACTTTTTACCCTCAGCTAAAATCAACACATGGTACAGTAAACCTGAGGAAGGGTCTCCACCCGAGATGTCACCCATTCCTTTCTCCAGAGATGCTGCCTGACCCGCTGAGTTGCTCCAGTCTTTTCATAAGATCATAAGTGATAGGAGCAAAATTGGGCCATTCGGCCTATCAAGTCTCATCAACCATTCAATCATGACTTGTCTATCTCTCCCTCCTAAACCCATTCTCCTGCCTTCTCCCCATAACCTCTGACACCTGAACTAATCAAGAACCTATCTGTCTCTGCCTTAAATATATCTACTAACTCGGCCTCCAAAACCTTCTGTGGCAAAGAATTCCACAGATTCACCACCCTCTGACTAAAGAAATTCCTGCTCATCTCCTTCCTAAAAGAACGTCCTTTTATTCTGATGTAGTGTCCTCTGATCCTGGACTCTCCCATGAGTGGAAACGTCCTCTCCACATTCACTCTATCCAGCAGGCCCTTCACTATTCGGTAACTATGGTTTTACAGCGAGTATAAAGGAGAGGACTATCTAGGGAGTGTTTGAGAAGGAACTGCAGATGCTGGAAAATCGAAAGTAGACAAAAATGCTGGAGAAACTCAGTGGGTGAGGCAGCATCTATGGAGCGAAGGAAATAGACAACGTTTCGGGCCGAAATCTCTGCATGATTGGACTAGAGCAGCACGGTGGCGCAGCGGTAGAGTTGCCACCTTACAGCGCCAGAGACCTGGGTTCAATCCTGACTACGGGTGCTGTCTGTACGGAGTTTGTATGTTCTCCCCGTGACCTGCGTGGGTTTTCTCCAGGTGCTCCGGTTTCCTCCCACACTCCAAGGACGTACAGGTTTGTAGGTTAATTGGCTCTGTATAATTGTAAATTGTTCCTAGTGTGTAGGATAGTGTTAGTTTTTTTTAAACAAAAATAAATGTGATCAATTATTGCAAGAATAATATATACAAAATAATACCACACAAACCCGCCACTATAAATACAAAAACACCCAATTATCTAAACAAATATTCTTAAATGTCAAATACACTCTTGAATAACTATATCTCCATCCTTATTAATAATGCATTTTATTTGCTGGCACCTTTCTGGACACCCAAGGACACCTTACAAAAGTTAACAGAAGAGAAAAAAACATAGTCGGAGAAAAATAAATAATAAGGACATCATCAATACACAAATTAAAGATAGAAATCGTTCCAAAGACACAAAATCAAAAAATCAAAAAAAACACAATGTGAAGAGAGAGCAGCGGCAGCTAAAGCGCGCCAGCGTCCACTCTCCCTTCCGACAGCCATCTTGGACACAGACTAACATGTTAACTTACACTTAGGATGCATTCCACCCACCGTGGTGCCCAGCGGTCCCAGAAATCCATCAGGTGGCACGTGGACAGCACGTAGTCCTTCTCTAAAACCACCCGGGCTGGATCACCGGCTCGATGGGCCAAAGGGCCTGTTTCCGCGCTGCATGTCTAGACTAAACTAGCAGAGGCGGTTGTTTAGAGAATTAATTGCATAGAAACAATTGTTTTTTTTATCAGTGAATTAACTGTGTTCACTCACTCGCGCAAATATTCCCAAACGAGAAATACTGGTCAGTTTGACCATTACAGACACTCGCTGACTCACGTAACGATTACGTTCCGTCAACCCTTACCCAAGTCGTACTTCAATGGTCAATGCTTCATTGTCACATCTACAGACGTACAGTGAAATATTCTTTTTTTGCATACAGTTCACTACAGTATTGCCATATCCAAGCACAATCCCCAATTAGCACAAAGTGCATAGAAGTCGCCGGGTGTTGGCGCCGTTTGCAGAGTCCAGTCTGGTCCGTGTTCTTGGTCTCCTGGAGCGGTGCCCCGATCCAGGCGAGCCCCAGGCTGCTGCGGGGCCTCCAGCCGTCACCTCCGTCCGGATCGTCCAGTGAACCGTGGCCCCTCTCCGCGCCCAATTCCAAGATGGCGCCCAACCCAGGCGACTATTTGCGTGCTAGTCACAGAAGCAGATCTACATTCACATATTACAATCGCTCCACACTATATACGCTGTAACGGCTTGATTGTAATCATGTATAGTCTTTCCGCTGACCACGCAACAAAAGCTTTTCACTGTACCTCAGTACACGTGACAATAAACTAAACTGAAACTGAAACAGCCCGGCCCCCTTCAGCCTTTGTGCCCCAGGGGGCTTCTCCTACAGCTGACCTGGAGGGTGCGGAAGATGAGACCCCGGTTCACCCTCCTACCGACCCCTTGCTCTCGCCTCCACCGTTGCCGGCTCCCTCCGCCCTCCTCTCCGGTTCTACGGTCCTCGACGGACGAGCAGCGGCCGGCTCGGTGGATCCCTTCACAGACCGCTGCGGCCCGGTCCTTCAAATTATACGTACGTCAGAATTACCATCCCCATCCCCTGCCCAAAATAACACGCTGAGAGTATTAGAGTCAACACGCTGAGAGTATTAGAGTCATAGTCATACAATGTGGAAACAGGCCCTTCGGCCCATCTTGCCCACACCGGCCAACATGTCCCAGCTACACTAGTCCCACCTGCCTGCGCTTGGTCCATATCCCTCTAACTATTTCTTAAAAGATGGGATAGTCCCAGCCTCTGGCAGCTTGTTCCACACACCCACCACCCTTTGTGTGAAAAAGCTACCCCTCAGATTCCTATTCAATCTTTTCCCCTTCACCTTGACCCTAAGTCCTCTGGTCCTCCATTCCTCTACTCTGGGTAAGAGATTCTGTGCATCTACCCGATCTATTCCTCTCATGATCTTATGCACCTCTATATGATCACCCCTCATCCTCCTGAGTTCCATGGAATAGAGACCCAGCCTGCTCAACCTCTCCCTGTAGCTCACACCCTCTAGTCCTGACAACATCCTCGTAAATCTTCTCTGAACCCTTTCCATCTTGACAATATCTTTCCAATAACATGGTGCCCAGAACTGAACACAATATTCTAAATGCGGCTTCACCAACGTCTTATACAACCGCAACATGGCCTCCCAACTTCTATACTCAAGTTCTACACTGGGTCTCCTCCATTGCCAGAGTGAGCAACAGCGGAAATTGGAGGAACAGCACCTCATATTCCGTCTGGGGACCTTGCGTCCGGATGGCATTAACATTGAATTCTCCCAATTTTGCTAGCCCTTGCTGTCTCCTCCCCTTCCTTAACCCTCTAGCTGTCTCCTCCCACCCTCCCATCCGCCCGCCCTCGGGCTCCTCCTCCTCCTCCCCTTTTCCTTCCTTCTCCCCCCCCACCCCCCATCAGTCTGAAGAAGGGTTTCGGCCCGAAACGTCGCCTATCTCCTTCGCTCCATAGATGCTGCTGCACCCGCTGAGTTTCCCCAGCAATTTTGTGTACCTTCTATACTCAATACCCTGACTGATGAAGGCCAATGTGCCAAAAACCATTTTGGCTTCCTTATCTACCTGATTGTCTCAGCAGCACCTGGCTGTGTCCAGGGCACTTTCTGTGCTGCACGGCCTTCTGGTTAAGCACCGCCGCCATTGCTGGCTTGTTTCTGATGTAAACACAGTTGTGGAAATTACAAACCGCCTCGATTGAACCAGAGACCGAGTGCAGTATTACTCGGTTTTACGCAAGTGTGAGTTTATGTAAGTGGCCTGTTGTGCAAGTCGGGGAGTGTGTGTTCATTCTACGATGTAACTACTTCAGGAAGGATACTGTGACCTTAAAAGAGAAGAGAAACTAGTGTGAGTGGCCTTTAGTGGATGTTTTTTAAGCTCAATGACACATTCCTGCACTGATCCCTTAAATCTCTGAAGAGAATGGGGCAGCACGGTGGCGCAGCGGTAGAGTTGCTGCCTCACAGCGCCAGAGACCCAGGTTCGATCCTGACTATGAGTGCTGTCTGTATGGTGTCTGTACATTCTCCGGGACCGCCACGAGTATTCTCCGGGTGATTCGGTTTCCTCCTGCATCCCAAAAGGAGGTGTGTGTTTTCACACTTTCTGTACCAGTTGCCTGACGGCAGAGGGGAGAAGAGGGAGTGACCGGGGTGAGACCGGCGGTCCTTGATTATGCTGCTGGCCTTGCCGAGGCAGCGTGAAGTGTAAATGGAGTCAATGAAAAGGTGGTTGGTTTGTGTGATGGTGTGGGCTGCATCCACATATCTTGCTGCCTTGGAAGGAGATGCTCCCAAGCCGTGTTGTGATGCATCCGGATAAAACGCTTTGTATGCTGTATCTGTAGAAGTTGGCGAGTTGCTGTGGACCTGCCAAACTTCCTAAGCCTTCTAAGGAAGTAGTGGCATTGGTGTGCTTTCTTGGCCATTGCTTTGATATGGGTGGTCCAGGACAAGTTGCTGGTGACATTTACCGGTGACATGGGACGACAGATGGCACAATGGGCTAAGTGTTCGGCTGGCGACCGGAAGGTAGCCGGTTCGAATCCCGCTTGGAGTGCATACTGTCGTTGTGTCCTTGGGCAAGACACTTCACCCACCTTTGCCTATGTGTGAATGTGTGTGAATGTGTGTGAGTGATTGGTGGTGGTCGGAGGGGCCGTAGGCGCAGAATGGCAGCCACGCTTCCGTCAGTCTGCCCCAGGGCAGCTGTGACTACAGAAGTAGCTTACCACCACCGAGTGTGACTGAGGAGTGAATGAATAATGCGATGTAAAGCGCCTTGAGTATTAGAAAGGCGCTATATAAATCCCATCCATTATTATTATTATTTACTCTTAGGAACTTAAAGCTTTCAACCATCTATCATTTATCATTTTATCATTTATCATTTAAAAATAAATTGGATAGGTATATGGACGGGAAAGGAATGGAGGGTTATGGTCTGAGTGCAGGTAGATGGGACTGGGTGAGAGTAAGTGTTCGTCACGTACTAGAAGGGCCGAGATGGCCTGTTTCTGTACTGTAATTGTTATATGGTTATATCTCTACTATGTACCCCTTCACTTCCTGAAGTCGATCACAATGTCCTTTGTCTTGCTGACATTGCCCCCCCAGTAGCTGAGCCCGTTTCCAGTATGAACCTTCCCTCTGAAGGCCTGGTGGTACGAATCTCGCTGTCTATACAAATACTGAAAAGGCTCTGGAAGAAATGGATCTGGAGGTCGGCAAGAACTTCAAAAGCAGATTCAGTGTCAAGATTCTGTAGCTACGCCCTGTGAATGTGCCGTCAGCTTCCTGCCCATCCTGCTACCAGCCTTGGGCACTGCTCAGCATACACACCCCTGTCACGCACTCAAAGTCACTTACTTGTACTCTGCGCCAAGCCCTCGCGTGTGACCTCACAGCCACATCTCGGAGGTGGAGCAAGACAACGGTGACAACCAGCTCACCATTCGGGTGGCGCAGCGGTAGAGTTGCTGCCTCAAAGCACGACAGACCCAGGTTCGATCCTGACTACCAGTGCTGTCTGTGTGGAGTTTGCAGATTCCCCCTGTGATCATGTGGCTTATATCCAGGCGATCTGGTTTCCTCCCACATCTTGAAGACATGAGGGATTATACGGCAATACATAAACCGTTATATGTAAATTGCCCCTAGCGTGTGGGGAGTGGATGCAAAAGTGGGTAACAGAGAGCTAGTGTGAATGGGGTGATTAATGGTCACCGTGGACTCGGGCCGAAGGACCTGTTTCCATGCTGTACCTTTTAATTAATCAATCAAATAAGAAATGCAGCAAAAACAGTCTTGTTATATATACAGTATACTGTATATAGATTGGGCAAAAATAATTTTTTTAAGAAGGAACTGCAGATGCTGGAAAATCGAAGGTAGACGAAAGTGCTGGAGAAACTCAATGGGTGCAGCAGCATCTACGGGCCGAAACGTTGCCTGTTTCCTTTGCTCCATAGATGCTGCTGCACCCGCTGAGTTTCTCCAGCACTTTAACCTCCTACCTTGTGCAAAAATAAACCGTGACAGTCTACAGGCTCATGCTGGCTGTAACTAGTGTTAAACCAACATTGCTTTTGTCGGCAGTGGGAGAGGCTGTCGATGGAAGTGTCAAGTTTATGCAAAACCACATGGTGAGTCAGTCTTCCTGTTACTTTAGCTTACGACACTCCTTCAAGTGTCAAGAGTGTTTTATTGTCACGTGTCTCAGATAGAGCAATGAAAATCTTTCTTGCTGCAGCACAACAGAATACGTGAACATAATGCACTGTAAACAATATGATAAACGAGAGAGAAAAAAAGTTCAGTGTGTGTGTGTGTATATATATATATATATATATACTTACAAGTGTACACACACACACACACGCGCGCGCGCGCACACACATTGCACAATTATTGTTTGTTTTTTGAGTATGTGTATATGTATATATATGTATATGTGTATATATATGTATATGTATATGTGTATATATACGTATATGTATGTGTGTATATGTATATGTGTATATGTATATGTGTGTATATGTATATGTGTGTATATGTATATGTGCGTATATGTATATGTGCGTATATGTATATGTGCGTATATGTATATGTGCATATATGTGTCTATATATGTATATGTGTCTATATATGCATATGTGTCTATATATGCATATGTGTCTATATATGTGTATATATATATGTGTGTGTGTGTGTGTGTGTATTTATATGTATCTATGCAATAATAATAGTCTATTGTAGCTCAGAGCTTATTTGGAGGTTGCCGTGTTTAATAGCCTGATGGCTGTGGGGAAGAATCTGTTCCTGAACCTGGACGTTACAGTTCTCAAGCTCCTGTACCTTCTTCCCGATGGCAGGGGTGAAGTGAGTGTGTGGTCAGGGTGGTGTGGGTCTCTGATGATGCTGGCTGCCTTTTTGAGGCAGCGACTCCGATAAATCCCTTCGATGGTGGGGAGGTCAGAACCCGCTATGGACTGGACAGTGGTCACAACTTTTTGCAGTCTTTCCCACCACTGCAGGGGCTCTTGAGACATGGGTCTGAAGTACACACAGTCATAGAGTCGTACAGCGTGGAAGCAGGCCCTTCTGCCCAACTTACCCACACCGACCATCATGTCCCAACTACACCAATCCCACCTGCCTGCGTTTGGCCCATATCCCTCCAAACCTGTCCCATCCAATGTACCTGTCTAAATGTTTCTTAGATGTTGCGATAGTACCTGCCTCAACTACCAGGAAAGGTTTGGAGGGATATGGGCAAAATTAGGCAGGTGAGACGAGTGTGGATGTAATATGATGGCCGGTGTGGGCAAGTTGGGCCGAAGGGCCTGTTTCCACACTGCTTGACTCTATGTTGCATGGTGATATAACACATTTTTGCCTTTGCCAGATCCCTGCTTATAGCAAATTTCAGAGTGAGCTGGGAGTTGAACGATCTGGATATCTGAATGGGCAGATAAAGAATTACGTAGAAACATAGAAAATAGGTACAGGAGTAGGCCACTCGGCCCTTCGAGCAGGCACTGCCATTCAACATGATCAGTATCCCCGTTCCTGCTTTTTTCCCATATCCCTTGATTCTGTTATATTGTCGCAGTTTTACTGAAGAGTTTTCCTTGTTTCCTTTTGCCACTGGATGTGTGGAGGTTTTGAGTTTAGTTTAGAGATACAGCGTGGAAACAGGCAGTTCGGCCCACCGAGTCCGTGCTGACCTGCGATCCCCATACACTAACACTATCCTACACACTAGGGATAATTTACAATCTTTACTGAAGCCAATCGGTTTACAAACCTGTATGTCTGTGGAATGTGGGAGTAAACCAGAGCACCCGGAGAAAACCCACGCAGGTCACGGGGAAAATGTACAAACTCTGTACAGAAGGCACCCGTGGTCAGGATTGAACCTGGGTCTCTGGCGCTGTAAGGCAGCAACTCTACCGCTGTGCCGCCCAAGTTGCAGTTACAATACAATACAATAATACTTTATTAGCCAAGTATGTTTTGCAACATTCGAGGAATTTGATTTGCCAAGTCAGTCATGCAAATAAAAAGCAACAGAACACACAAAATACATTTTAACATGAACATCCACCACAGTGACTCCTCCACATTCCTCACTGTGGTGGAAGGTGAAATAAAAGTTCAATCTCTTCCCTTCTTTGCTCTCGCGCAGTCGCGGGCCTCGAGCCTTCCGTTGACGGGACGATATTGACTCCCGGAATGGGAGAGGGAGTAAACCTAATATCAGTTAGATTATTGTGCAAGCTATGTGTTCACAAGTTATAGGATCATTCAACCCATCAAGTCTACTCCGCCATTCAAACATGGCTGATTTGTCTCTCCCTCTCAACCTCTCTGCCTTATCCCCTCTCCTGCCTTATCCCCATAACCCCTGACACCCGTACTAATCAAGAATCTATCTATCTCTGACTTTAAAATATCCATTGACTTGGCCTCCACAGCCTTCTGTGGAAATGAATTGGGCAGAGCCCTTTTAAGTCTAGACTTAACACTTATTTCTACTCCCAAGTGTTTCTTGAGGTCCTCTGAGGGAGCGCTGTATGTATGTATTTATGTATGTATTGTTAGATCTATGTACCACTGTATGTAGCACGTTAGTACATGCACTGATGTAAAGCACTTTAATAATAATAATAATAATGGATGGGATTTATATAGCGCCTTTCTAATACTCAAGGCGCTTTACATCGCATTATTAATTCACTCCTCAGTCACACTCGGTGGTGGTAAGCTACTTCTGTAGCCACAGCTGCCCTGGGGCAGACTGACAGAAGCGTGGCTGCCAATCTGCGCCTACGGCCCCTCCGACCACCACCAATCACTCACACACATTCACACACAGGCAAAGGTGGGTGAAGTGTCTTGCCCAAGGACACAACGACAGTATGCACTCCAAGCGAGATTCGAACCGGCTACCTTCCGGTCGCCAGCCGAACACTTAGCCCATTGTGCCATCTGTCGTCCCGACACACACACAAACACACACACTTTGGTCAACGAGAGTTGTTTTTAAATGTGCTATAGAAATAAACTTGACTTGACGTGACACAGATTCACCACCTTCTGGCTATAAAATACCACAGAAATTTGCCTATGGAAAAGACAGTGAGCACCCGTCCCAAATCAAAACCAAAAAGGAACCCAACCCAGTTAAACGTGCGTTGAAACTTGGAGCTGTGCATTTGGTTAACCTACTAAGGCTTCTCCGCCAAACCCTTCAGGAAGGGCTCTGCCCAATTTTATTATTCCCCACTCAGAGCTGCGGGAAGTTTGCACAGTCCCATGAGATTCCAAGAGGAATAGTCCAACAAGAATGCTCGCCCTTGGATTAAGTAGCGCAGGATCAAGCTGTGAATTCATGCACAGGATGGAAACTGGAAACTAGGGGAATGCCATCCCCCTGCGTACCCCCACCCCCCCATCCTCCCCCCATTTCCATCACTGCCACACACGCACACGCACACAAACACAAACACAAACACAAACACAAACACAAAAACACACACAAACACAAACACAAAAACACACACACACACACACACACACACACACACACACACACACACACACACACACACACACACACAGACAACTAACGCAGACACACACACACACACACACACACACAAACACACACACACAGACAACTAACGCAGACACACACACACACACACACACACACAAACACAAACACACACACACAGACAACTAACGCAGACACACACACACACACACACACACAAACACAAACAAAAACACACACACAGACAACTAACACAGACACACACACACACACACAGACAACTAACGCAGACACACACACACACACACACACACACACACACACACACACACACACACACACACACACACACACACACACACACACACACAACTAACGCAGACACACACACCCACCCGCACAACTAAGTTAGGATGGGGTAGAAGCCCAAAGGGTAGGATGGGGCTGAAGCCCAAAATTGAATGCCTGGACGGGTTTATCGCCAATAGTTATTGATTTCCAGGATCTAGTAAATTTTTTTTTTTCATTTCACAGTCACTAAAGTGGTATTGTAACTATGTACTTTTCAAAGGTGATCTACACATTTTGTTTGTTACTTGTAGGTACATGTGTGCAATTATATATTAAAATGTAGCTTAGATCCGTTCGGTCCATTAACTCGCAGGCACTTTTTAAGCGCACATTTTGATCACCTTAGAGATATAAAGTCTATAATAGACTTTATTTGAATTTCTATGATTCTACAGACCTTGGCTGGGAACCTGGGGCTCACCAAAATTGTTCCCAATTGGGCCCCGCACTTCGTAAGGCCGGCCCTGTTTGGTGTTTTTTTTTTTAACTAAGGCGACCATGCTGATGTTCTACACAGAAGAATAACCACATTGATCTGAAATCTTGATGGAGATGTAATGTCGGGGTGGGTGATGCAAGCTCGGTCAAAGTGCCAACTCAATCCTCGTGAAAGTTGTGTGCATTTAAGTTTCCTGTGACTTGCATTTGGCCAGGAAAAGAGGAACGATAAAATTATTCAACTGAAATGGCGTTTGGAATATCAAATGAAAAGGGCGGGGAGCGCAGAAATATGGGTTTACATAATCTTCGCCCTTTTGTAAATAGTTTTTTTTTAATTGGGTCAAGCTAATTCTCAGTTTTGTATCCACTCAGCAGCATTAACTTCCCCAAACTAGACGCATGATAGAAAAAGTTGCTATCCCACAAGTTTTAAATGCAACTCTGGAGGGTTAGATGTGTTATCTTGACTCTTTTCTCGTTCCTCCCCCATAAATGCATCTATTGTGCTATTGACCAAAGCAGGCAGCAGTCTGTAAGTGGAAATGTGATATCTCGTTAGAGTAATAGTGTTGAAGTTGTATTTCTGTGCCTAATTTGCCTAACTCTCTTTCTCACAGCAGCTATTCAATCGCCGAGAGAGGGGTTCTTTCAACAAGAATTGTGTGGACTGAAAATTCAGGTAATGACTTGTTTTCTTCAGTCGCATGGGCACTGTGCAAGGTGTGAACGTTTAACTATGCAACTTGGAGATGCAATGTGACACTGTAGGTTTGTTGTGTGGACATTTTTTAAATATGTAGGCACGTTTAACACATGTAATCACAGAGTGATACTGTGTGGAAACAGGCCCATCAGCCCCAACATGTCCCAGCTACACTGGTCCTACCTGCCTGCACTTGGCCCATATCCATCCAAACCTGCCCTATCCATGTACCTGTCCAACTGTTTCTTAAATGTCGGGGTAGTCCCAGCCTCGACTACCTCCTCTGGCAGCTTGTTCCATACACCCACCACCCTTTGTGTGAAAATGTTACCCCTCCGATTCCTATTAAATCTTTTCCCCTTCACCTTGACCCTATGTCTTCTGGTCCTCAATTCCCCTACTCTGGGCACGAGACTCTGCGCATCTAACAGGCCCTTCGGCCCATAATGTTTGTGCACAACATAATGCCAAGCTAAACTAATCTCATCTGCCTGTATACGATCCCATGGACAGCATGGTAGCACAGCGGTAGAGTTGCTGCCTTACTGCGCTTGCAAAGCCCGAGACTTGGTTTTGATCCTGACTACGAGTGCTGTCTGTGCGGAGTTTGTACGTTCTTCCCGTGACCGTGTGGTTTTTCTCCGAGATCTTCGGTTTCCTCCCACACTCCAAAGACGTACAGGTTTGTAGGTTAATTGAATGAATGAATGAATGAATCTCTTTATTGTCATTGCACATGGTACAACGAAATTTAAAAGTCAATCCCACGGTGCGATTCACAAGAGCAATTTTAAATATATAAGAAAAGGTAAAAATATATACATATAAAAATAAATTACAGATAAATAGATTCGCACGACAAAACGTAACATTGTCAAACAGACATACAAACAAAAACACACAAAAAAGCACCGAAAGGGAGAGCTTCGAGCCGCTGCGACTGTGCGCGCCGCCATCTTGTTTCCGGGAATTGGCTTAGGTTTGTATACTTGGTATAAGTGTAAACTGTCCCTAGTGTGTGGTGTAGGTTTGTGTAAATGTGCGGGGATAGCTGGTCGGCACGGACTCGGTGGGCCGAAGGGCCTGTTTCCGCGCTGTATCTCTAAAAACTAATACTAAAAATTTAATCCTCCGGTCCCTTTGCGTATCCATGTGCCTGTCTAAAAGCTTCATCAACGCCACTATCGTGTGTGCCTCCTCCACCACACATGGCAGCACGCTCCAGGCAGCCACCACATCACTTTTTAAACTTTGCCCCTTTTACCTTAAAGCTATGCCCTGGAGTCTCTGACATTTCCACCCTGGAGGGAAAATGTTCTGACTGTCTACTCTGTCTATGGCTCTCCGGGATGATCAGCCATGATCACAGTGAATGGCGGTGCTGGCTCGAAGGGCCAAATGGCCTACTCCTGCACCTATTCTCAATTGTGTTTTATTTCTCATTTTCTCTATTAGGTTTTCCCCTCAGCCTCTGAAGCTGCAGAGAAAACAATCCCAAGTTTGTCCAACTTCTTGTAGCATTACCTTGTGGCCATCACTGCCGAAGAGTCCACCAGGGACTATACTGGAAGTTGATGAGAGTGGGCCTGGCCTAGCGGGGGCTGTGCAGCCTGTGGGCCTGGATGGAGGTCATGTAGGTGGGCATGTCAACAGAGGGTTGTGGTAGGGTATTCCAGAGGGAAATTGCTAAAGGGAAAAAATGACTGGAAGTAGGGAGTAGATGTGCAGAGCTGCCAAGTAGTACGGATTTTCCATATTTTGTACGGAAATGGGATAAGAATACGGATGTACGGATTTGCTTTGTAAAATACGGATTTTTTTTAAATCGGCCCGACTTCCTGTTTCATCTTGCTGCTTAAAAAATGCAAGGATATAAAACGTCATACTGTACCTCTAAAAATTATAGTAGATTAAATCTATTAGTATTTTAAATTTCAAGATCTGGATGATTATTTTTGTAAGCTTTGATCTGCTTGTCCCATACAGGTTTAAACAGCGCTGTCAGTTTAGCGCAAACAGTGCAATGGGTTCTAATTATATCGCTACCAGCTGGAGCGCTATTGCCTTTACACATAACGCTATGGCCACAGCGCTATAGGTCACAGACTGTTCGGGGAGGGAGAAGGTGAGAGGGAGGGAGGGAGAGAGGGAGGGAAAGAGAGAAAGGAGGGAGGGGGGGAGAGGGAGGCTTCCAAAATGGCTTCTACATCATCATCTGATGCTAAAAGCAGGAAGCAGCCGTTCAAACAGAAGTATACAAAGAGATGGCAATGAATGCACTGTCAAGTAAGGTGCGTAGAAGACATATCAATTGGTAGCAAAGTTATGTATTCTTGTACTCTTACATTGGTATGACCGCACATAAAAAAACATTTTTCTCAGCAAAATGGCATCGCGTGAAAATACTGATTTCCGCAGCAAAATACTGATTTTCAGGTACTAGAATACTGAAATGCTTTGACAAAACTTGACAGCTCTGGATGTGTGTTGTTGAACTACAAATTGCTTGTTGCGGCTTCTTCTGGATCTTGTTGTTTTCTCTTTGACGTCTAAGTCAGCATCAAGGTCAATTGGGGCGGTGGAGTTGCTGCCTCACAGCGCCAAAGACCCGGGTTTGATCCTGTCTGTACGGAGTTTGTACGTTCCCCCCCGTGTCTTGCATGGGTTTTCTCCGGGTGCTCCGGTCTCCTCCAAAACTACAAAGACGTACAGGTTTGTAGACTACTTTGACTTCGGTAAATATAATAAATTGTCCCCGGCATGTAGGATAGTGCTAGTGTATGGGGTGATCACTGGTTGGCATGGGCCCGGTGGGCTGAAAGGCATGTTTCCGTGCTCTATCTTTAAAACGAAATAACAGCTGACAAACTTTCATCCAGGTATCAATGAATTGTGATATTCAATTGCTTCCAAGTTTAAAATACAAAATTATTCTTCCTCTCCAAAGCTGCAATTTTTAAACCAGGTTTTGGAAGTTTTTTTCTAATTGCTCTGCCATTCTATCTACACTGGCTGGGATTGGATTATTCGATTCAGTGAAAGGTGCTTCCCATTAGTTTATGTTGGCCTGGCTCGCCTCAACGGAGCTGCAGGTCTAAAAGACGTACGACAGAAGAAGAAGAAGTTTAGTTTAGAGATACAGCGCGGAAACAGGCCCTTTGGCCCACCGAGTCCGCACTAACCAATGATCCCAGCACATTAATGGGGCTTTTTCACGGGGCGAGTTGACGCAAGATGTCACCAGAGTGAAGTGGTCGTGGTCCAGCACGAGTCTCGCACGATATAACGGGGGTAGATAAAGAGTTCCCACGGTACTCGGCATTTCTGTTATTTGTGCGAGTGACTTGTCCGTCTCCCGATCTTTCCCGTTAAATCTTGAATGAACATCGTGAACTACACGTGACACAAATGATGTAACTTTTTTTTCACACACTATAAATATCCTCCCTTGGTTGAATTGGCTCATTTGGAGACATGTTTTACTGTGTATGTGGGAGACACAGATGGACTGAGCACAGTACCTCGGTCTTACTGTGTGTGGGAGAGGGGGAGAAAGAGACGTACACTCACAGAGGCAGAGTCTCTCAGCCTGTGTAAGAGGGAGGGAGAGAGAGAGAGAGGCACACACAAGGTGGATGTGAAATCTCACCTGCCTGTTTCAGTGACAGACACCCGCCGCCAGTAAATGAAGACACCCCCATCTGTCTCCCCCTCCTCTCCCTCGACTATAATCTTTAAAAGGGACTTTAAAAGGGACTTTACTGAAAGGTTACGCATTTATCGACCACAGGCAGCATATCAGAAGGGTCTCGATATCTCTGGAGAAAAAGAATAGGTGGCGATTCGAATCGGAACCCTTCTTCAGACATCCTAATCGGAATTGAGTCTGAAGATGTGTCTTGTCCCGAAACATCAGCTATTTTTCTCCAGAGATGCTGCTTGACTCGCTGAGTTACTCCAGCGTTTTGTGTCTGTCTTCGGTTTAAACCAGCATGTGCAGTTCACTCCTTACACGGGTCTCTGGAGAACATTGATTGGTAGCGTTCCGGACCCTGCTTCGGAAAGGCATCGATCGCTAGTCGGCGAGGACTCCGAGCTGTATCTCTCAAAGAAGTACATGTGAAAAAATTCTCACGGACCATAAAAATGCGTAACCTTTCAGTAAAGTCCCTTTTAAAGTCCCTTTTAAAGATTATAGTTATTTTCTTGAATCTCATTAACATAACTCATGAATAAGTTGATGTCCCTATGCGGATGCAAATCTTTATTTTTATTTATTTTTTAAATTCAATCCCACAGAAGACAATTTTTACTCACCTTCTGTCCCCTCTGTCCAGCTTCCGGGTTCACCGTTCGCAGGAGTTCCCACGGTACCCGCAAGAGTTATTACGGATATCGCACGGATATCGCACTGGCCACTACGTTCATATAATGTTGCAATGCTCAACCACAAGTGTACAAGTCACTCTTGGAGAAATTCAAACTTACTTGAATTTTCTCCCGAGTGACCAAGATACACGATTACCTGCCGTTAGCGCTACGGTGGTCCACGGTGGTCTACGAATGCCGTACTGTTATCGCACGAGGTTCCCACGATGTTAAACTCTGGTTAACTCTTGCGTCAAGTCGCCCCGTGAAAAGGCCGCTTAACACTACCCTACACACACTAGGGACAATTTTTACATTTACACTGAACCAATTAGCCTACAAACCTGTACGTCTTTGGAGTGTGGGAGGAAAACGAAGGTCTCGGAGAAAACCCACGCAGGTCACGGGGAGAACGTAAGGACTGTACCCGTAGTCGGGATCAAACCCGGGTCTCCGGCACTCCATTCGCTGGAAGGCAGTAACTCTACCGCTGCTCCGCCGTGCCGCCAAGGGTGCTGTTCAAAACGCCAGCTGAGTGTTGTCAGAGTTAGAAGAGAAGCCAGCCCGTAACGAAACAGGTCCCAATTGTGGCTGCTCCACCATGCTGGCTCCTTAGACTGCTTTTGTTGCCATTCACACAAAACGGGGAGACAATTTGGCCCATCGAGCCCACACCCTTAGGGCTGTCCTATCCCCCCCCCCCCCCCCCACCTTGTTTCCCTGTAGTCTGTGTTGCCTTTATTTAGATCACACCAGGCGTTGCTTGATATTAACCAACTAACTTCCCAGCAGGGTTGCCAACATTGGGTGAGAGTTGGGAGTGAGAAATTGCAAGAGACCAAGCCCAAGGGAGCATAGCAAATGATGTGGTTGGGTGGGGGGGTGGTAGGGTACGGAGCTTTTGCATTTTTCAGCTTGAAATTGTGCAATCTGGTGCATACTGTAGCGAATCTTTTAACTTACATTTGAATGCAATATTTATGCTTTAAATTGGATTAGCTATGAATAAGGTTAGGCGCAATTACATTCCTAATTACATTCCACAGTAGAGCCCTGGCTCTGATCAGCAGGTGCAGCACATGAATGATCTTAGTATATTCATGTATGGAAATTAGATTATAATCAAACACGTGGCCCATGTTGACCGACCTGGGTCTCACTGCACACCTGGTACTACTCCTGATCCTGACTCCAGTTGCATACCTTCTCTCATTCCTGACCCTGAGACCAGCCTTACACCTGGCCCCCTATTCTACCCTGATCATAGCTGCTTTCCTGCTGAGGTTCCCAGTGCTAAACACTCCCATTGTCCCAGCTTTGACTACATACCTAAGTACTATTCCAGACCTGGACTCTGGATGCACACTTGGCCTTGCTCCTAGCCCCTCTGCTCTGACAATATATCTGGCCCACACATAAACCCCATATCTGACCCCCTGGACTTAACCTATTGCGTTCAAGTCCACAGGTGCTTATCGAATGCGGTAATCTTTTATGGGGCACTTCATGGACCAAATTTTGTATCAGAATCAGATTTTATTCGCCAAGTATGTTTTGCAACATACGAGGAATTTCACTGGCCAGGTCAGTCATCCAATTAAAAGCAACAGACTCAAAAACACATTTTAACATGAACATCCACCACAGTGACTCCTACACATTCCTCACTGTGATGGAAGGCGAAATAAAGTTCAAGTCCTTCCTTTTTATCTTCCTCGGTCCGGGGCCTCGAGCCCTCCGTTGACGGGACAGTCTTGACTCCTGTAGCCGGCGGCGTTCGGGCCCTCCACGTCGAGGCGTTCAGCTCCTGCATCTGGGGGTTGTCAGCTCCCCCGTGCCGGGCGATCGAACCACGCGTCAGGGCTGGTCGAACCTTCTGCGGCGTTGGAGCTCCCGACTAGCCTCTCCCAAGACTGCGAGCCCTTGATGGTAAGTCCGCAGGCCGCGGTGGGAGCGATCCCAAGCAAGGGATCCGCTCCGATGTTAAGTCCGCGCCCCACGGTAGGGTTCACGACAGTCCGAGGAGGTCTCTAGCTCCACCAATGGTAGGCCGCAGAGCCCGGAGAATGTGATCCAAAAATTGATCATATCTCCGGGAAGGTAGGAACTTGAAAAAAGTTTCCCCCGGTCCCCTTCCCCCTCCCCCCACATAAAACAAACCGAAGTACATTAAAACAAACTTTTAACAAACGCTAAAAATAACAAAAAGATGAAAAAACGAACAGACTGCCGGCAGGTGGCCCTGGTGGTATAACAAAATTTGCTACATCCATTGGCTTCCTTGTTATCTAACATGCTAGTTACTTTGTCAAACTGTCCTGAAGTCATTTTCACCCTCATTATTTTCAGTAATTTGCTGTCTTTCTCTCAGCTCGGACTTTTCCAAAATGCAAAGTCCAATAACTATATATTTAAGCAATAATATTCTATTTAATGTGATCTTGAGAGTAAATGATATTTTCTGTGATATTCATATCACAACAATGATAAAAAGATCTTTGTTTTGATTGCACCCACCAACATGCATGTATTATTATATTACAGTTAATATGTACCGAGAGCAAATTTTTGTTCCAATGCGTCCCCATTCCCAATTACTTTTACATTGAAGTGATTGAATTCCAAGTGAAGTTTAAATGGCATTAGAAAAATAAAACCTCCGGAATGGATGATATTCATTACCTGGTTGGTTGGAGTCAGTATCAGCACAATTACTATATTAAACTTTGAAACTTCAGATGTCCTGGTTCAAGCTAAAACTAAAGACAAATAATAACCTCCTCACACATTCCCCTGCAAGTATCTCTGACACTCCTTTAAAATATGCCCCTTCTTTCAACAAGCTCTTAAACATCGCATCTGAATCAGTTTCCATCTGATTACACTCCTTGAGGATATTCATCTACGTGTTCAATTAATAAAATAACGAGATTGGGGACATTTCTATTCAACCTGTCAAAGGAATTTGGGGGAATGGGGGGTTTAGAAATAGTCAGTGAGGTAAACAAACATAATAGTTGAGTGGCAAATGACAATAGTGCTACCTTCCCAATATTTAACTGAAGGAAATAATGGGTTATCGGGGCTGTATGTTGTGACAGACAGCCTGACACCTTGCTTGTCATTTTAATATTACACTTATCCCATCCCCCTGGATATTCCGGATTAATAAATTAAGGTTTTGTCAAACTAATTAACAAATCAGGCTAATTACAAATCAATAACATTAGCCAACTCCGAAACACGAAGCGCTGAGCATTGGGATCCAGACATCATGGACAACTGACCTCAGTTCCCCGCTAACTTCTGGAAGTGCTCTCTGTCTGAACCAGGGGACACGGGGCATTTTTGAAAGTGGGGGGGCTGAGCGATCACTGATCACTGGCCTTAGGGGTACCCGGCGAGGGAGTGGAGCGAGCGAATGGGGGGAGGGTGCCCCAACATCAGGAACATTTTTCCTGCAGTTACCATAAGTGAAAATCTAGCAGGCAAGCAGGATGTTTTCTCCAACCACCCCCATTGAAGTCCACTATCTTCCACCGCTTCTACCCAGTGCTTAGTACCTACTTCCAGCAGCCACGGGTTGTCCTCCAGGATGCACCGAGCCACAGCCTGGTCCATGCTGTTCACCTGGGTGAATTCGGCACAGAGACTCTCACGGCAGCGGCGCAAAGCTTCCGACGCCTCTGACAGCCCGGGACTCTTGCACAGAGGCTGCTCCATGGCCGGAGCTGCAGCAAGCGACTCGCCAGCCCCGCAAACATTCATCAGCCCCGGCTCCCCGTCCGCATCTGCCCCCACCGCTGCTTCTGCTTCCATCCCTCCCTCAGCCCCGGCTCTCCAACACCCGTGGCCCATGCAGTTAATATTAGTTTTGAAATTCTCGTTGATCACAAAGACAAAGCGTGAGAAATTCTGTGATCAGCGTGCGAGTGTGAGAATTTGGCGAAATGCATGATTCTCACGCTCAATGCGTTAGAGTTGTCAGCTCTGCATACCAGTGCTAGTTAGGACTGCCGAGCTGGATTGTAGGCTTTGAGTAATGCAGCCCAGCAGTAAATGATTTCCTAACCCTTCGATGACACCCAACCTTCCAACCAGGCTGCCGATCACGGAACACCATCCTATTCTTTGCTTGGTTTAGAGATACAGCTTGGAAACGGGCCCTTCGACCCACCGAGTCCGTGCCGACCAGCGAACCCCGTACACTAACACTACCCACCACACACAGGGGACAATTTACAATTTTACCAAAGCCAATTAGCCTACAAACCTGAGCGTCTTTGGAGTGTGGGAGGAAACCGGAGATCCCGGAGAAAACCCACACAGGTCATGGGGAGAACGTACAAACTCCGAACGAACAGCACCCGTGGTCAGGATCGAACCCGGGTTTTTGGTGCTGTAAGGCAGCAAGTCTACTTATGTGCCACCGTTGTTCAGTTTGATTTAGTTTAGAGATACAGCATGTGACAGGCCCTTCAGCCCAACATGTCCATGCTCACTCTCTATCACCGATCACCCATTCACACGAGTTCCGTGTCATCACACTTTCATAAGACGGTGGAGCAGCAGTAGAGTTGCCGCCTCACAACGCCGGGGACCCGGGTTCCATCCTGACTACGGGTGCTGTCTGTACGGTTTGTACATTCTTCCCGTGACAGCATGGGATTTCTCCGAGATCTTTGGTTTCCTCCCACACCCCAAAGACGTACAGGTTTGCAGGTTAATTGGCTTGGTATAGTTGGAAATTGTCCCTAGTGTGTGTGGAATAGTGTTAGTGTGCGGGGATCGCCGGTCGGCCCGGATTCGGTGGGCTGAAAGGCCTGTTTCCGTGCTGTATCTCTAAACTAAACTAAAACATAGGAGTAGAATTAGGCCATTCGGCCCATTTGAGTCTGCCCCTCCTGTTTCTCACCCACTCCCTACACATTCGGGGGACCAATTACACAGATGTATCAACCTGCGTATGCTCACGTCTTTAGGATCATGGAAACTCATGGAGAACATGCAAACTCCACACAGACAGTGCGGGGGGGAGGGGGGGGGGCAGAATGGAACTGTGAGGCAGGGACACTACCTGTTGCACCACAGTGCTGCCCCTTTCACTGCTACTTTGCCTAGAATTTTGGAGAGTTACCGATGACATACCTTGGTGGAGTAGTTTGTGCAAAGTGACATACGGCTCATGTTCTGAAGCCTTTGTGCCAATTTCCCGTTGAATTCCTGCTCCATGGAAAATACAGTTGCAAGAGGAAGCGCTTGGCCCTATCGCTGCTATTGTTTCCATCGTATTCTGCAGGCACGATGCTCTCATCAAAGCTTCCCCGTGCTCCGTAATTAGCGAGGGAAATTTGGTCAGGGGGTCAACTTGCAGCCTGCATTTACAACTCTGTAAACAGTGTTAATGTGGTGAAGCCTATGAGATTTCTTTATTTTATTTGCATGCTATTTTTACACTTGATAACTATATCTCCACCTGCTTTGGACATAGCGCATAGCCCTTTGGCCCACAAAATATGGCAGCACAGGAACGGGTCCTTCAACCAACAATGTCTGTGACCAACATGAGATACCATGACCATCCTTATCTACCTGCAGATAATGATTAGTTTAGTTCAGAGATACAGTACAGAAACAGGCCCTTCGTTCATGCCAACCAGTGATCGCTGCGTATTAATGCTACTGACACACACTCAAAAGGCAATTTATATTTCAACGTCACCCATTTCTTCTCTCCAGAGATGCTGCCTGTCCCGCTGAGTTACTCCAGCTTTTTATGCTGGAGTAAATAAGCTTGGAGTTTAGAAGGATGAGGGGATATCTTATAGAAACATATACAATTATAAAAGGACTGGACAAGCTAGATGCAGGAAAAATGTTCCCATTGTTGGGCGAGTCCAGAACCAGGGGCCACAGTCTTAGAATAAAGGGGAGGCCATTTAAGACTGAGGTGAGAAAAAAACTTTTTCACCCAGAGAGTTGTGAATTTGTGGAATTCCCTGCCACAGAGGGCAGTGGAGGCCAAATCAGTGGATGGATTTAAGAGAGAGTTAGATAGAGCTCTAGGGGATAGTGGAATCAAGGGATATGAGGAGAAGGCAGGCATGGGTTATTGATTGGGGACGATCAGCCATCGTCGCAATGAATGGCGGTGCTGGCTCGAAGGGCCGAATGGCCTCCTCCTGCACCTATTTTCTGTGTTTCTATGTTTATGTCTATCTTCGGTTTAAACCAGCATCTGCTGTTCCTTCCCACACTACTCATTTACATTTACCAGCGCTGCCAACTCTCACGCTTTGAGCGTGAGACTCACTCATTTCAGCAAATTCTCACGCCCTCACGCTGAAGAGAGAATTCTCACGCTGTCTTCAGTCCCTGCACAGCAAGGATCCTATAGCGGAGCTATACCATCTTTGCTGCACAGTTTGTCTCAGCGCTACACGACAGCGATCTGCACGGTCTGGGGAAGCGCGTCTGTTGACGGCTGTGAGTGACGTCGCGTCTCTTCTCTCTTGGTCGGATGTGCAGCCGCCGGGTGTCAGCGCATCTGTGCCGGCTATGAGCGCTGCGCTGCCGGACACCGCTGCAGCCTCGCTCCCTCCCTCCCTCCCTCCTGCCCTTCAACTCACACGGCAGCGCCAGCGCCGCCAGTCCACGCTACACCGTGCCCGCCAGAGTCCCCATTGGGCGGCCGGGGGGAGAGAGGGAGGGGGGAAAGAGAGAGAGAGAGAGAGAGAGAGGGAAAGAAAAAAAGGGAGGGATGGAGGGAAAGAAAGACAAGAGGAGGGAATGTAGACAGGGGATTAAGGAAGGAAAGGAGAAAGGGGAGAAAGAGGGAGGGTGAGGAAAGGGGGTGGGAGGGGGAGAAAGAGGGGGGATGGGGGCAGGAGGGAGGATGGGGAGGATGGAGGGAGGGGGAAGGAAAGGTGTGTGTGCGCTTGTGTGTCTGTCTCCCTGTGTGTGTCTCCTGGTGTGTGTATGTGTGCCTCCCTGTGTGTGTCTCCCTGTGTGTGTCTCCCTGCGTGTGTCTCCCTGTGTGTGTCTTCCTTTGTGTATGTGTCTCCCTGTGCATCTGTTGTCACATCCTGGCCTTAGACAGGGCTGCCAACTCTCATGCTTTGAGCGTGAGAGTCACGCATTTCAGCCAATTCTCACGCTGATGACAGAATTCTCACGCTGTCTTCAGTCCCTGCACAGTTTGTCTCTTTTGCGCCACATCAGAGCGATCTGTGCGGTCTGTGGAAGAGCGTCAGTTGGCGGCTGTGAGTGACGTCGCATCTCTTCTCTTCTCTTCTTTCTTGGTTGGATGTGCAGCCGCCGACAACATGAAGCAGCCGGAGATAGAACTAACCAGGTGAATCGGTTGTAAAACAGGGGGAGTGGTCACAATGAGGCCAAACATCTAGGACAGGGTTCGGCAACCTACAGTACACGGGCCGAATCCGGCCCGTAACCCGATAAAACCCGAACAAACCACCACCCCCCCCCCCCCCCGGTCGCTACGCTCCCTCGCAATTTCTCACTCTCAACTCTCACCCAATGTTGGCAGCCCTGCACGGCTTTGGAGTGTGGGAGGAAACCGAAACACCCAGAGAAAACCCACGAGGGTCACGGGGAGAACGTGCAAACTCCGTACGGACAGCACCCGTGGTCGGGATGGAACCCGGGTCCCTGGTGCTGTGAGGCAGCAACTCTACCGTGCCTCTTATCTTCATGCATTGAGAATCTCCCTGCCACGCGTCCCAAGCACAACGTGAAGCATCAGAATGCAGAGAGTTCAGTTACAAAACCCGCGACCCCAGTGTGCTTTCACTGCATAGAGTGACTTGGGATCGCCATCGTCTGGGTACGAGAAGGGTGGGGCGGGGGGAGGGGTAGGGGGATGACTCCCTGTCTGAGAAAAGTGTGCCATCACCGAATGACCGAACGACAGTACATCCCCCATCTTCTCTCTCGTTCTGTTTTCCTTCTCTCTCCCCTCTACACCTCTCTCTACACCAAAGATACTAAAGCGGTGTCGAAGGACCAGCTCCGCTCGATGATCTTTGCTCTACACCTCTGCCTCTCTCTGTCTACACCTTTCTCCATTGTGCAGACATCTTTTTGAGTGTGAAGCCAGGAGGAACAAGGCGACTGTGTATTTTAACACTTAAAGGGAAGAAATCAACTATGAACTATTTCAAGCAAGGTAGTCTTGTGTCATAGAGTTACAGTACCTGCCTCAACTAGCTCCTCTGGCAGCTCATTCCACATTCGCACCACCCACTGAGTGAAGTATTTGCCTCTTGGGTTCCTATTAAATCTTTCCGCTCTCACCATAAACCAATGTCATTTTGTTCTTAATTCCCCGATGAAAAAGTTAACATAATTAAACAAACGGGTTCATTTCTTAACAAGAGACAACTCACAATACGGTTGGTAGACCAGTTCAAAACTTTATTCATTATCGGCCGATGGAAGTGGCAAGGAAAACCCCAGCCAAGTGAGCAACACAGACCCTTCGCTGTCCTCTCTCCACTTCCCTGAACACAGAATTACATGGTATTATACAAAGATCCTATAGCGGAGCAAGATAGTCCACTCGATGAAAAAGACATTGTACAGTCATGGGCAGATTAATGGGTAATTTTCAGCCCCATTTCCGTAACCGGCTTCCGTCTCCACACCAAAGATCCCATAAGATACTAGTGCGGAGACGGAAGCCGGTTATGGAAACATCCTCGTAAAAATAAAAGTTATTTGGGAAAAATCTTCTCCTAATTTTCAGAATTATAATTTATTAACATAAACTGTTCCCCCGCAACGTTGATTACACTGCGAGTCGGATCGGGTCGGGTTACTGAAATGGCTGAAAAAAAGGCCTACGTTCCGCTCCGTTGCGTACTACACGTCAGCCCATTGCATTTAGAAGGAGTGGTCTATCTTGCTCCGTCCGCTATAGGATCTTTGGTATTATATACTGTTCTTTTGGCACCTAAGTACATTCCAAAGACATTATGGTCAGAAGTACAGAGAATACACATTACTACAGGATGTGTCAATCAGCAGTTGCATCAAAGGCATCTTGTCACGTGGTACAAGGCACTTACATATCAAAGGTACACAAAAAAGCTGGAGAAACTCAGCGTGTGCAGCAGCATCTATGGAGTGAAGGAAATAGGCAACGTTTCGGGCTGAAACCCGAAGGTGCTGCTGCACCCGCTGAGTTTCTCCAGCTTTTTTGCGTACCTTCGATTTTCCAGCATCTGCAGTTCCTTCTTAAAAACTACTTATCAAAGGCCTTGGACATTGTGTCGATACCCCATACTGGGATTAATCTGGGCTTCCTTTCTCGTCAAATGGTAGAAGCAGTTCAAAGTAATTGATCATTATCTCAATACACAGCAACCCGAGGCAAGCCTAGACTTGCTTTACTGCATCAATCCTCTGGAGAAAATCCTGCTTTGAGACTAAATATGTTGTAAGCTGGCTCAGGAATCCATTTAATATTTTCTTATATTTTTTACATAATTCAGCCTTAATCACCGACCCTGGATAAAAGAATCTGTGCATTCACCTGATCTCTTCCCCTCGTGATTTAATAAGCCTCTATAAGATTAACCCTCAGCATTCAGCTTGCAGCAGAAAGGGCCAATTCTGGCAAAGACAGGGAAAGGGAGTTACCTACAGGCGACTGCCGCAAAATGTTCAACAGTGGCGACAATTTTTGCTGTCGTAGGTTGGCGTAGGTGTTGTCGTAGGTTGTCGCCAGGTGTCGTAGGTGAATCCCATTAAAATGAGTCCCTGGCAGTCGCCTAAAGAGTCGCCTAAGTGGGACAGGCCCATAAGTTGTAGAGTGCAACGTTGAGTTCCGAGGGCCATCACCCACCCAGACTGAAGGTGGGGTGCTGTTCCTCAAACTTGCACAACTGTCAGAGTTGCTGCCTCACAGCACCGGTGATTTCGGTTCGATCCTGACCTCCGGTGCCGCCTGTGTGTGGAGTCTGTACGTTCTCCCTGTGACCACGTGGGTTTTCTCCAGGTGCTCCGCAAAGACATGGGTTCATTGGCCCTCTGTAAATTGTCTCTGGTGTGTAGGGCGTTGCTGCAAATGTGGGACGACAATAGACAATAGACAATAGCTGCAGGAGTAGGCCATTCGGCCCTTCGTGTCAGCACCGCAATTCAATGTGATCATGGCTGATCATTATTCCATTCCTGCCTTCTCCCCATATCCCCTGACTCCGATATCCTTAAGAGCCCTATCTAGCTCTCTATTGAAAGTATCCAGAGAACCGGCCTTCACCACCCGCCGAGGCAGAGAATTTCACAGACTGACAACTCTCTGTGAGAAAAAGTGTTTCCTCGTCTCCGTTCTAAGTGGCTTACCCCTTATTCTTAAACTGTGGCCTCTGGTTCCGGACTCCCCCAACATCGGGAACATGTTTCCTGCCTCTAGCGTGTCCAAACCCTTAACAATCATATATGTTTCAATAAGATCCCTTCTCATCCTTCTAAACTCCTGAGTGTACAAGCCCAGCTGCTCATTTATCTCAGCATATGACAGTCCCGCCATCCCGGGAATTAACCTTGTAAACCTACGCTGCACTTCCCAAATAGCAAGAATGTCCTTCCTCAAATTAGGCGACCAAAACTGCACACAATACTCCAGGCGTGGTCTCACTAGGACTCTGTACAACTGCAGAAGGACCTATACTCGACTCCTCTTGTTATGAAGGCCAGCATGCCATTCGCTTTCTTCACTGCCTGCTGTACCTGCATGCTTACTTTCATAGACTGATGAACAAGGACCCCCAGATCCCGTTGTACTTCCCCTTTTCCCAACTTGACGCCATTTAGATAGTAATCTGCCTTCCCGTTTTTGATACCAAAGTGGATAACCTCACATTTATCCACATTAAACTTAATCTACCATGCATCTGCCCACTGCCCCAACCTGTCAAAGTCATCCTGCATTCAGTGGAACTAGTGAACAGGTGATCGATGGTCGGCTTGGACTCGGTGGGCCTGTTTCCACGCTGTATCTCCAAACTAAACTAAGCTGACCAGTGGTGCCAACACTCACTCAGTGGTGGCCATGTTGAACCACTCTCTGCTCTCTTTTGGGGCTACAGCCCGTTTGGTCTTTCCTTATAGTCATAACTTGTTATTTTAAGTAGGAATCAAGGAGTGTGATGCCTGTCTGTGTGCGTCTCTACGATTTATGTAACAGCTTGTTCTGGCCTTCCGACAGGGGAGCTGTGGCGAAGAAGAGAGGCAGAAATTGACTCAACGCCAAGCACAGAGTGGAGCTGCTCGCTGTTTATTGCCATGGACTCAGCGAGGGGGCAGCCGTGACTCCGTAACCATACGCGCGTGCACACCATTACTGGGTAAGCATGGACAACCTACAGTCATACAGCGTGGAAACAGGCCCTTCAGCCCAACTTACCCACACCGACCATCATGTCCCATCTACACTTGTCCCACTTGCCTGCGTTTGGCCCATATCCCTCCAAACCTGTCCTATCCATGAACCTGTCTTAATAGACAGCAGACAATAGACAATAGGTGCAGGAGTAGGCCATTTGGCCCTTCGAGCCAGCACCGCCATTCAATGTGATCATGGCTGATCATCCCCAATCAGTACCCCGTTCCTGCCTTCTCCCCATATCCCCTGACTCTGCTATTTTTAAGAGCCTTCTTAAACTTTTAATGCTTCTTAAACTTTGTGATAGTCCCTGCCTCAACTACCTCCTCCGGCAGCTCGTTCCATACACCCACCAGCCTTTGTGTAAAAATGTAAACCCAACTTTAGAATTCCAAACGTGAAGCAAAATGAAGGTATAGAGAAGCGAGAGCTGAAGGGACAACAGCAGCTAAAGTGCTTGGTAAACATTGAAAATATTGGGAATTATCGCGTTTGCTCACTGCATTTCATCAAGTAAGGCATTATTTGTGTTTTTTCTTGATTCCTTTGGTATCTAAAAATTCTCAGAAGTGATAAATCTGGCTGTAAATTTTTCTTCAGATGTGTTTTCATTTTGTATGTAAAAACCCACGAGAACCATGGGCGATTTAAAAAAAATTACAGCCAGATTTATCACTTCTGAAACTTTTTAGATGCCAAAGGAATCAAGAAAAAACACAAATAATGCCTTAGTTGATGAAATGCAGTGAGCAAACGGCCAATGTTCGCCAAGCACTCTGGCTGTTGTTGTCCCTTCAGCTCTCGCTTCTATCTACCGTCATTTCTCCTCACTTTTGGAATTCTGAAGAAGGCTAAATGTCTCACACGCTTATCCCGATTTCCATAATTGTTTACAGCGCAAAAATTGACAATTTCAGCGGTGGGGTTTTAACGGGCCCGCTACGCTGGAAACAATGGTAAGCGCCTACCTACAGTTCATCGCGTGTAATCCATTTGGAGTAGCGTAGCAACAGTATGGGTCGTGACCCGACTGCCGTGAAACCTCCCTATACATCGGCGAGACCAAACGTAGACTGGGCGATTGTTTCGCCAATCACCTTCGCTCAGCCCGCGTGAACCAACCTGATCTCCCGGTTGCTGGACACTTTAATTCTCCTTCCCATTCCCACACAGACCTTTCTGTCCTCGGTCTCCTCCATTGTCAGAGTGAGGCCAAACGCAAATTGGAGGAACAGCATCTCATATTTCGCTTGGGCAGCTTACTGGTATGAATATTGATTTCTCTAACTTCAGGTAGCCCCGGCATTCTCTCTCTCTCTATCCCTCCCCCACCCAAATCACACCAGCTTCTCATTATCACCCAACAAACAGCTTACAATGGCCTGTTTCCTTTATCAGCATTACTTGTTTACATATCTTTCATTCATTGTTCTTTATCTCTCCGCATACAATACAACAATAATACTTTATTAACCAAGTATGTTTCACAACATACGAGGAATTTCATTTGCCAAGTCAGTCATGCAAATAAAAAGCAACAGAACACACAAAATACATTTTAACATAACAACACCGTCTAGATCTCTCCTTTACCTTATCCCTAACCTGTCTGAAGAATGGTCTCGACCCGAAACCGTTCCTTCTCTCCGGAGTGCTGCCTGTCCTGCTGAGTTACCCTGGCTTTTTGTGTCTATCTTCGGTTTAAACCAGCATCTGTTGTTTCTTCCTACACAAGCCCAACCAGCCGCCTGGGCTGGAGTAAATCATCCCCACCCTGACTGTAACACTTCCTCAGTACCACACCAAACTGTCCTTGTGTCCACGGAATGCTGCTTACATGCAACAGTACAGCACGGGAACTGGCCCTTCGGCCCGCAACGGCCCGGGGATCTTATAGAAACTTACAAAATTCTTAAGGGGTTGGACAGGCTAGATGCAGGAAGATTGTTCCCGATGTTGGGGAAGTCCAGAACAAGGGGTCACAGTTTAAGGATAGGGGGAAAATGTTTGAGAAAAACATTTTTCACACAGAGAGTGGTGAATCTGTGGAATTCTCTGCCACAGAAGGTAGTTGAGGCCAGTTCATTGGCTATATTTAAGAGGGAGTTAGATGTGGCCCTTGTGGCTAAAGGGATCAGGGGGTATGGAGAGAAGGCTCCATAGGATGCTGAGTTGGAATGATCAGCCATGATCATATTGAATGGCGGTGCTGGCTCAAAGGGCCGAATGGCCTACTCCTGCACCTAATTTCTATGTTTCTATGTTTTCTATGTTTCTATGTTTTCTATGTTTCTATGTTTCTATGTTTCTATGTTTCTATGTTTCTATGTTTCTATGTTTCTATGTTTCTATGTTTCTATGTTTCTATGTTTCTATGTTCCTATGTTTCTATGTTTCTATGTTTCTATGTTTCTATGTTTCTATGTTCCTATGTTCCTATGTTTCTATGTTTCTATGTTTCTATGTTTCTATGTATCTATGCAACATCCGTGCCGAGCGTGATACAAGAGATAAACTAATATCAACAGCCTGCACCGTATCCATGTCATACGAGTGTTGTGTTTACAGGCCTCATATACTGCTGCAAGAAAGGCCTGGATAGAGAGGATGTATCCACTAGTGGGAGAGTCTAGGACCACAGGCCATAGCCTCAGAATTAAAGGATATTCCTTTAGGAATAAGATGAGGAGGAATTTATTTAGTCAGTGGGTGGTGAATCTGTGGAATTCTCTGCCACAGAAGGCTGTGGAGGCCGATTCACTGTGCATTTACCCGATCTATTCCTCTCATGATCCTGCGCTCCAAGGAATAGAGTCCTAGCCTGCGCAACCTCGCCCTCTAGCTCAGGCCCTCGAGCCTGTGGTGGAGATGTGTGCAGTAAACACAAATGCTTTGGTTGCCTGCTGGCTTAAGCTGTTCTATTCTGGTTTTAAGAGATTTAACTCTTGATGATGCTTATTATGTGCAACTTGCTAATATTCAGACTATCTCATTGTGGTTTCCATCTGCTCCAAGCACTCTTATACATCGACGAGACTTAGCCTACTGCACTTTATCTGCTTATTTATGTGTGTATATATATATTCAATGGTATATGGACACACTGATCTGTTCTGTATTATTTATGCCTACTATATTCTGTTGTACTGAAGCAAAGCAAGAATTTAATTGTCCTATCTGGGACACATGACAATAAACTCTCTTGAATCTTGACCAAACGCAGACTGGGCGATCGTTTCGCAGAACACCTTCGCTCAGCCCGCATGAACCAACCTGATCTCCCGGTTGCTGGACACTTTAATTCCCCTTCCCGTTCCCACGCTGACCTTTCTGTCCTCGGTCTCCTCCATGGTCAGAGTGAGGCTAAACGCAAATTGGAGGAACAGCATCTCACATTTCGCTTGGGCAGCTTACAGCCCAGTGGTATTAAAATATTGGTTTCTCTAACTTCAGGTAGCCCTGGCATACCCTCTCTCTCTATCCCTCCCCCACCCAAGTCACACCAGCTTCTCATTTTCACCCTACAAACAGCTTACAATGGCCTGTTTCCTTTATCAGCATTACTTGTTTACATATCTTTCATTCATTGTTCTTTATCTCTCCGCATACAATACAACAATAATACTTTATTAGCCAAGTATGTTTTGCAACATACGAGGAATTTCATTTGCCAAGTCAGTCATGCAAATAAAAAGCAACAGAACACACAAAATACATTTTAACATAACAACACCGTCTAGATCTCTCCTTTCCCTTATCCCTAACCTGTCTGAAGAATGGTCTCGACCCGAAACCGTTCCTTCTCTCCGGAGATGCTGCCTGTCCCGCTGAGTTACCCCGGCTTTTTGTGTCTATCTTCGGTTTAAACCAGCATCTGTAGTTTCTTCCTACACAAGCCCAACCAGCCGCCTGGGCTGGAGTAAATCATCCCCACCCTGACTGTAACACTTCCTCAGTACCACACCAAACTGTCCTTGTGTCCACGGAATGCTGCTTACATGCAACAGTACAGCACGGGAACTGGCCCTTCGGCCCGCAACGGCCCGGGGATCTTATAGAAACTTACAAAATTCTTAAGGGGTTGGACAGGTTAGATGCAGGAAGATTGTTCCCGATGTTGGGGAAGTCCAGGACAAGGGGTCACAGTTTAAGGATAAGGGGAAAGTCTTTGAGAAAAACATTTTTCACAGAGAGTGGTGAATCTGTGGAATTCTCTGCCACAGAAGGTAGTTGAGGGCAGTTCATTGGTTATATTTAAGAGGGAGTTAGATATGGCCCTTGTGGCTAAAGGGATCAGGGGGTATGGAGAGAAGGCAGGTACAGGATACTGAGTTGGATAATCAGCCATGATCATATTGAATGGCGGTGCTGGCTCGAAGGGCCGAATGGCCTACTCCTGCACCTATTTTCTATGTTTCTATGTTTCTATGTTTCTATGCAACATCCGTGCCGAGCGTGAGACAAGAGATAAACTAATATCAACAGCCTGCACCGTATCCATGTCATACGAGTGTTGTGTTTACAGGCCTCATATACTGCTGCAAGAAAGGCCTGGATAGAGAGGATGTATCCACTAGTGGGAGAGTCTAGGACCACAGGCCATAGCCTCAGAATTAAAGGATATTCCTTTAGGAATAAGATGAGGAGGAATTTCTTTAGTCAGAGGGTGGTGAATCTGTGGAATTCTCTGCCACAGAAGGCTGTGGAGGCCGATTCACTGTGCATTTACCCGATCTATTCCTCTCATGATCCTGCGCTCCAAGGAATAGAGTCCTAGCCTGCGCAACCTCTCCCTCTAGCTCAGGCCCTCGAGCCTGTGGTGGAGATGTGTGCAGTAAACACAAATGCTTTGGTTGCCTGCTGCCTTAAGCTGTTCTATACTGGTTTTAAGAGATTTAACTCTTGACGATGCTTATTATGTGCAACTTGCTAATATCCAGACTATCTCTTTGTGGTTTCCATCTGCTCCAAGCACTCTTATACATCGACGAGACTTAGCCTACTGCACTTTATCTGCTTATTTATGTGTGTATATATATATTCAATGGTATATGGACACACTGATCTGTTCTGTATTATTTATGCCTACAATATTCTGTTGTGCTGAAGCAAAGCAAGAATTTCATTGTCCTATCTGGGACACATGACAATAAACTCTCTTGAATCTTGACCAAAGGCAGACGGGGCGATCGTTTTGCGGAACACCTTCGCTCAGCCCGCATGAACCAACCTGATCTCCCGGTTGCTGGACACTTTAATTCCCCTTCCCGTTCCCACGCTGACCTTTCTGTCCTCGGTCTCCTCCATGGTCAGAGTGAGGCTAAACGCAAATTGGAGGAACAGCATCTCACATTTCGCTTGGGCAGCTTACAGCCCAGTGGTATTAAAATATTGATTTCTCTAACTTCAGGTAGCCCCGGCATTCCCTCTCTCTCTATCCCTCCCCCACCCAAGTCACACCAGCTTCTCATTTTCACCCTACAAACAGCTTACAATGGCCTGTTTCCTTTATCAGCATTACTTGTTTACATATCTTCCATTCATTGTTCTTTATCTCTCCGCATACAATACGACAATAATACTTTATTAGCCAAGTATGTTTTGCAACATACGAGGAATTTCATTTGCCAAGTCAGTCATGCAAATAAAAAGCAACAGAACACACAAAATACATTTTAACATAACAACACCGTCTAGATCTCTCCTTTACCTTATCCCTAACCTGTCTGAAGAAGGGTCTCGACGCGAAACCGTTCCTTCTCTCCGGAGATGCTGCCTGTCCCGCTGAGTTACCCCGGCTTTTTGTGTCTATCTTCGGTTTAAACCAGCATCTGTAGTTTCTTCCTACACAAGCCCAACCAGCCGCCTGGGCTGGAGTAAATCATCCCCACCCTGACTGTAACACTTCCTCAGTACTACACCAAACTGTCCTTGTGTCCACGGAATGCTGCTTACATGCAACAGTACAGCACGGGAACTGGCCCTTCGGCCCGCAACGGCCCGGGGATCTTATAGAAGCGTACAAATGTCTTAAGGGGTTGGACAGGCTAGATGCAGGAAGATTGTTCCCGATGTTGGGGAAATCCAGGACAAGGGGTCACAGTTTAAGGATAAGGGGAAAGTCTTTGAGAAAAACATTTTTCACACAGAGAGTGGTGAATCTGTGGAATTCTCTGCCACAGAAGGTAGTTGAGGGCAGTTCATTGGTTATATTTAAGAGGGAGTTAGATATGGCCCTTGTGGCTAAAGGGATCAGGGGGTATGGAGAGAAGGCAGGTACAGGATACTGAGTTGGATAATCAGCCATGATCATATTGAATGGTGGTGCTGGCTTGAAGGGCCGAATGGCCTACTCCTGCACCTATTTTCTATGTTTCTATGTTTCTATGTTTCTATGTTTCTATGCAACATCCGTGCCGAGCTTGATGCAAGAGATAAACAAATATCAACAGCCTGCACCGTATCCATGTCATACGAGTGTTGTGTTTACAGGCCTCATATACTGCTGCAAGAAAGGCCTGGATAGAGAGGATGTATCCACTAGTGGGAGAGTCTAGGACCACAAGCCATAGCCTCAGAATTAAAGGGCATTCCTTTAGGAATAAGATGAGGAGGAATTTATTTAGTCAGAGAGTGGTGAATCTGTGGAATTCTCTGCCACAGAAGGCTGTGGAGGCCGATTCAATGGATATTTTTCAGGCAGAGATGAATTCTGGATTAGTATCGTTGCCAGGGATTATGGGGAGGGAGAGATAGATTAGCCATGATTGAATGATGGAGTAGACTTGATGGGCCAAATGGCCTAATGCTGTTTCTATCACTTAAGAATTTATGAATTTCATTGTTCTGCTTTCCATAAGACATGGGAGCAGAATTAGTTACCCAATTTAATAATTTAAGATACCCAAGCGGAATTGCGTATCAGCCACTCCAAAGACGTACAGGTTTGTTTAATTGGCTTGATATAAATGTAAATTGTCCCTTGTGTGTGTAGGATCGCTGGTCGGTGCCGTCTCGGTGGGCCGAAGGGCCTGTTTCCGTGCTGTATCTCTAAACTAAAATAATCAGCCATGATCACATTGAATGGCGGTCGGTGCTGGCTTGAAGGGCTGAATGGCCTACTCCTGCACCTATTGTCTATTGTCTATAAACCAGTGTGTGGGAACGAACTGCAGATGCTGGTTTAAATTGAAGATGGACACAAAAGGCTGGAGTAACTCAGCAGGTCAGGCAGCATCTCTGGAGAAAAGGAATAGGCGACGTTTCGGGCCGAGACCATTCTTCCAGCCTCTAATTTCTCTTTCTCATCAGGTAGTTTTTTTGCTACTGGTTTGAAGTGTTGCGTGACCAGACTCGTTGCACCTGCTTCATTTTACTTGGTAATAGGAAGCTCTTGTGTGATGTGGTTTTCTCCAGGAGCACAAAGGCAGCATGGTGCAAATTCCTCGTCAATGTAGCCCATTGTTCTGCTGCTTCTGCAGGTAAACAAATCAGGGTGCAGTGTGGAGAGGAATTCCATTGACAGGCAGCTTCACCACAACACCTCCAGTGGAATATGATCACATCCACTTTTATTCTGAGGGCCCGAGTTCTTTGTTTAGAGATACAGCGTGGAAACAGGGCCCTTCGGCCCACCATGTCCGCGCCGACCAGCGATCCCCGTACACTAAAGGGGCTGTCCCACTTGGGCGAGTTAAGAAGAGTGTCTTCGACCGTCAAGCTCGAGGGCACTCGCCTGGAAAGCCCCGAGCTGGATCGACCGTCGGCGTTGAAACCGCGAGGTGGATCGACCGACCACACATCGCAAAGGTGGGGGCCAGGGAAAGCGGGGGAGCGCTGTCTGAAATTCACACACGCGATGAAGAGGAAGGTAAAACGGCTGCACAGTAACGGTACAGTGCGGAGGAGGGGGGGGGTGGGGGGGGAGAGTGGGGGGGGAAGAGGGAGTGGAGACACTTTTAAGAAGCCAGACAACTAATAATAATTCCGCAAAGACCGCTCCCTCCGCAACTCCCTCGTCAAATCATCCCTTCCCTCCCGCACCACCCCCTCCCCGGGCACTTTCCGTTGCAACCGCAAGAAATGCAACACCTGTCCCTTCACCTCCCCCCTCGACTCCATTCAAGGTCCCAAGCAGTCGTTCCAGGTGCGACAAAGGTTCACCTGTATCTCCTCCAACCTCATCTACTGCATCCGCTGCTCTAGATGTCAGCTGATTTACATCGGTGAGACCAAGCGTAGGTTGGGCGACCGTTTCGCCGAACACCTCCGCTCAGTCCGCAATAACCTACCTGACCTCCCGGTGGCTCAGCACTTCAACTCCCCCTCCCATTCCCAATCCGACCTCTCTGTCCTGGGTCTCCTCCATTGCCAGAGTGAGCAACAGCGGAAATTGGAGGAACAGCACCTCATATTCCGTCTGGGGTCCTTGCGTCCTTATGGCATCAACATTGAATTCCCCCAATTTGGCTAGCCTGTGCTGTCTCCCCCCCTTCCTTCACCCTCTAGCTGTCTCCTCCCACACTCACATCCGCCCGCCCTCGGGCTCCTCCTCCTCCTCCCTTTTTCCTTCTTTCTTTCCCCACCCCCTATCAGTCTGAAGAAGGGTTTCGGCCCGAAACGTCGCCTATTTCCTTCGCTCCATAGATGCTGCTGCACCCGCTGAGTTTCCCCAGCAATTTTGTGTACCTTATAATACCGGCCGGTTTTCCTTGGTCCTGAAAGCTCCAGTGAGCCAATCAAAATGCCCGGTCAGTGATGGAGATTGCCTACGGCTGCCCTCGACTGCCTGCAACTAAATAGCGACCCCACTCCAATGCACTACGAGTACAAAAGAACCATACCGACCAAATTTTACTCGCTGAAAAATTTTCAACATGCTGAAAACATTTCCGCAACTTAGCTGAGGCCGCGAGTATGTGGGAACTTCCCTCGAGCATGAAGGAGAGTTCCAGTGACCTCATAGGACCTCCGAGGACCACGTGTCGGCCATGCTGTGAGTTTGAAGGTCGAAGACATTCTTCTAAACTCGCAGATTAGGTCGCCCAAGTGGGACAGCCCCTTAAAAATATCCTACACACACACACGAGGGACAATTTACATTTATACCAAGCCAGGCAAAAATGCTGGAGAAATTCAGCGGGTGAGGAAGCATCTAGGGTGCGAAGGAATAGGCGTCGTTTCGGGTCCAGACCCTTCTTCAGACGAGACCCTGAAAAAGTTACTTTTATAACAATCAAACAGGTTCGCTTCTTAATAAACAGACAACTCAAAATACCGTTGGTAGACCAGTTCAAAACTTTACTTATTATCGGCCGATGGAGGTGGCAGGAAGCTCAGTCAAGTGAGCAATACAGACACTTCACTGTCCTCATTCCACTTCTCCGAACAACAGAATTATATTGTATTATATAGTGTTTTTTTGTCACCTTAGCACATTCCACAAACATTAGTCATGGTCAGAAGTGCAGGAAATAAAGGTTCCTACAGAATGCATCACATCAAATGCATTTTGTCATATGGTACAAGATATCTTACATATTAAAGACATTGGCCATTTGTCAATACCTCTTAATGAGATCAATCTATCTTCTTCTCTCATCACTTCCCCCATCACAGACATCGGACATTTGGTGCAAGGCATTTTACATATCAAAGACATCAGCCATTTGTCAATAACTCTTAGTGAAATCAATCTACTGGAGAAAAGCCTAATTTGAGACTAAATATAAGCTGTAAGCTAGCCCAGGAACCAATTTAATATCTTCTTATATTTTTAACTTAATTCAGCCTTATCAACCATTCTCAGATGAATGGTCTCGACGCGAAACGTCACCTATTCCTTCGCTCCATAGATGCTGCCTCGCCCGTTGAGTTTCTCCAGCATTTTTGTCCACCTTCGATTTTTCCAGCATCTGCAGTTCTTTCTTAAACATTTATACCAAGCCAACTAACCTACAAACCTGTACGGCTTTAGAATGTGGGAGGAAAACGAAGATCTCTGAGAAAACCTACGCAGGTCACGGGGATAACGTACAAACTCCGTAAAGGCAAGCACGGTGGCACAGCGGTAGAGTTGCTGCCTTACAGCGAAAGCGGAGACCCGGGTTCGATCCCGATTACAGGTACTGTCTGTACGGAGTTTGTACGTTCACCCCGTGACCTGCGTGGGTTTTCTCCGAGATCTTCGGTTTCCTCCCACACTCCAAAGACGTGCTGGTTTGTAGGTTAATTGGCTTGGTGTAAATGTAAAAATTGTCCCTGGTGGGTGTAGGATAGTGTTAATGCGTGGTGATCGCTGGTCGGCGTGGGCCGAGGGGCCTGTTTCCGTGCTTTTTCCCTAAACTAAAGTAAACACACGTGGTCAGGATCGAACCCGGGTCTCTGGTGAAAGAGTTAGTTATTAATTGATTCTTGTCATATTTAAGCTTTCCTGTTGTAAAAGGCCAATTGTAATGCATGATGGGATTTGGACAACTTCCATTGTGACAAGGGTTTTTTTAACTTAAGGTGAAAAGTTCGCAGCTCTCTTGCAAGGTTTTTTATGTAAGTTGAAGAGGTTAATCAGATAAGAAGGGGCCCAGAGGATTCCATTGGGGTGACTGGCTTTTGGCAAAGAGAGATAAACAACTCCATATTTGCAGGTGGATGATGGTTTTTGTACATTACATCATGCATTTGATTTTATTTCCGTACGTATATAAACTCGCGTGTTCTGGTATTTCTTTGTGTGTGCTGCTGGAGATTCAGACGTGAAACTGTTGCCTCTGAGTCTCTCAGTCCACACCTGCCAGACGTTAAATTAAAGCTTTGTATGGTCTTAAGAATTTGTACTTTGTCTATCTTTTAGTGAACCTTTTCACTGGCACTGTAAGGCAGTAGGTCTACTGCTGCACTGTGACACCTATTCTGAGGGCCTAAACTGTAGGTGTAGGAAGGACGCTGGTTTAACCTGCAGATGGACACAAAAAGCTGGAGTAACTCAGCGGGTCGGACAGCATATAGTCAGAGGGAGCTATAGCTATATCCTTAAACTATGGGGAGAGGTTGAGCAGGCTGCATCTCTAATCCTTGAAGCGCAGGAGGATGAGGGGTGATCTTGTAGGAGGTGTACAAAATCATGAGAGGAATAGATCGAGTAGATGCACAGAGTCTCTTGCCCAGAGTTGGGGAAGTAAGACCCAGAGGACATGAGTTTAAGTTGAGGGGGGGGAAAGATTTAATAGGAATCTGAGGGGTA
Source organism: Amblyraja radiata (assembly GCF_010909765.2). Classification (NCBI taxonomy): domain Eukaryota; kingdom Metazoa; phylum Chordata; class Chondrichthyes; order Rajiformes; family Rajidae; genus Amblyraja; species Amblyraja radiata. Next base: position 7,997,713 of record NC_045976.1, on the reverse strand, counting down.
ACTTTTTCCCACAAAGGGTGGTGGGTGTGTGGAACGAGCTGCTGGTCAAAGTAGTCGAGGCAGGGACTACTGCAGCGTTTAAAAAAAACAATTAGACAGGTAAATAGATAGGACAGGTTTAGAGGGATATGGGCCAAATGCAAGCAGGTGGGACTAGAGTGGATGGGACATGTGGGCTGGTATGTGCGAGTTGGGCCGAAGGGCCTGTTTCCACACTGTATGATTCTCTATTCCAAAACCTATTGAGCCGAGTATTCAATTTAAACATATAAACCTTGAATTCTCCAATTTTAGGGAACTAACCAACAACCTCTCACTTTTTTTTCTCTTCCCTCTCTATTCACTGTGTATCCTTTCTTACAATACTGAGACGAAAACTGTACACAGTACTCCAGGATTAGCTTCTCCAATACTCTATACTTCCCTGTTTCTGCATTTCAACCCCATACCTGTCTATTAGTTGCACCTGCACATCTTGTCCCGAAACGTTGCCTATTTCCTTTGCTCCATAGATGCTGCCTCACCCGCTGAGTTTCTCCAGCATTTTTGTCTACCTTCGATTTTCCAGCATCTGCAGTTCCTTCTTAAACATAACATCTTGAGCTTTGTGCACTCTGACTGCTAGATTCCTCCGCGCAACCCTTTGTCCATTCTGTAGGAAGGAACTACAGGTGCTGGTATATACTGAAGATAGACACAAAGTGCTGGAGTAACTCAACGGCTCAGGCAGCATCGGTGGAGAAAAAGGATGGGCGGCGTTTCGGGTCGGAAGAAGGGTCCTGACCCGAACTGTCGCTCATCACTTTCCTCCAAACCGTGAAGAACTTTGTTACATCCTGCGTTCATCGGTACCTTTTGCATTTCCTTTTTTTCTCCTCTATTGAACCGAACTGTCTCGTGGTGAATGTGGTGTCGACTCTGTCGTAACAAAGGTCTGTGTCCCACATTCTAACCGACTTTCATCGAACTTCCTCTTCAACTTCCTCCAGTTAACATCCCTTGGTTTTTTTGGAAGTGAGAAAATGCCTTGAAAGAATCAAACACCTCAGGATTCCACCGAGAGCTGACGTTGTTGTCGAGGGTCGAGAAAATGGCATTCAGCCAAGGCTCACCAAACTCCTGGGATGGAACGTAGCACGGTACAGCACAAGAGCAGGCCCTTCGGCCCACATTGTATGTGCCGGACATGATGCCAAGGCCAACCCTATCTGCCTGCACATGATCTATATTCCTGCATATCCATATGTACGGCACAGTGGCGCAGCGGTAGAGTTGCTGCCTTACAGCGCCAAAGTCCTGGGTTTACAAAAAAACTGTAAATTGTCCCTAGTATGTGGGATAGTGTTCGTGTGCGGGGATTGACGATTGCTGCAATCTGAAGAAGGGTCCCGACCTAAAGCATGTTCTCTGGAGAAGCTGAGTTACTCCAGCACTTTGTGTTTTTATTGCTTAATATTCCAGCACTTGAAATTGCTTGTGTCGACATTTTTCTTCCCATTGATTTTATGTCAACAGCCAATCACAATCCCTAGCGTGACAATGATACGATAGAACTTTCTTCATCCCAGGAGGGGAATTGATTTCTTTGTCCAGGTGACAATTTTTTAGCTGCGGTCGGAGGGAGTTTTTTGACTTCAGGTGTTTTTATGTATGTACGCACGGACTGGGAATAGGGAGGTGTTTTAATGTGGGAAGATCACACCTTCAGAAATGAGCTACAACATCGCATCATTGGACAACTGAAAGATACAGCATGGAAACGGACCCTTCGGCCCATCGAGTCCATGCTAGTTGGTCCTGTTATCCCACTTTCTCATCCACTCCTGACACTCTTGGGGAGATTTACAGAGGCAACTTAATCCCCAGACACGCACGTCTTCGGGATGTGAGAGGAAACCAGAGCGCCCGGAGGAAACCCACGTGGTCACAGGGAGAATGTGCAAAACCCACACTTGCGTTCACTAGATCTTAAAAGAATGAGAGGAAGTTTCTAATTGACTGGCAGCATGGCGGTAGAGTTGCTGACTTGCAGCCCTACAGATCCTGACTACAGGTGCTGTCTGTGCGGAGTTTGCATGATCCCCCTGTGACCATGTGGGCTTTCTCCGGGTGCTCCGGTTTCTTCCCACATTCCAAAGACATGCAGGTTTGTAGGCTCATTGGCTTCTGTAGCTTGTCCCTAGTGTGTAGGATAGAACTAGTGTACGGGATGATCGCTGGTTGTACTCGCTAGAATTTGGAAGATTGAGGGGGGATTTTATAGAAACTTACAAAATTCTTAAGGGGTTGGACAGGCTAGATGCAGGAAGATTGTTCCCGATGTTGGGGAAGTCCAGAACAAGGGGTCGCAGTTTAAGAATAAGGGGGAAATCTTTTAGGACCGAGATGAGAAAAACATTTTTCACACAGAGAGTGGTGAATCTCTGGAACTCTCTGCCACAGAAGGTAGTTGAGGCCAGTTCATTGGCTATATTTAAGAGGGAGTAAGATGTGGCCCTTGTGGCTAAAGGGATCAGGGGGTATGGAGAGAAGGCAGGTACAGGATACTGAGTTGGATGATCAGCCAAGATCATATTGAATGGCGGTGCAGGCTCGAAGGGCCGAATGGCCTACTCCTGCACCTATTGTCTATGTTTCTATGGTGCGGGCTGAAGGACCTGGTTTCCACCCTGTATCTCTAACATTAAAACTAAAAGATGCTGTAGAAACCTAGACATTTTTTAACAGGACGTGATGGATTGAGATGTTCATGATAGTGGAGCGATCACTTTCTCTGGATAATGAAGTCATTTAAGACTGAGATGAGGACAATTTTGTTCTCCCGAGAGAGGTGAGGCTGTGAGATTTTCTGCAACAATAACCACTTGAAGCCAAATCACTGGATGTATTCAAGAGCGAATTGGATATTTTTTTCGGGACAAGAGAGATCAAAGGACATCGTAGGTTGGGAGAGAAGCCCGAAGAGGTTTCTGTTTTTAAGTAGACACAAAATGCCGGCGTAACTCAGCAGCACAGGCAGCATCTCTGGAGAAATGGGTGACGTTTCGGATCGAGTCCCTTCTTCAGATGACGTTTCGGGCCCAGTCCTTTCTTCATCCTGGAGAAGGGTCTCGACCCAAAGTGTCACCCATTCCTTCTCTCCAGAGATGCTGCCTGTCCCGCTGAGTTACTCCAGCATTTTGTGTCTATATATTTGGTGTAAACCAGCATCTGCAGTTCCTTCCAACACATTCTGCATTTAGGTAGTCAGTCGTGATCACATTGAGTGGCAGAGCACTCAACAAGCCAACTTAGTTTGGTGTGGAGATACAGCGTGGAAACGGGTCCTTCGGCCCATCGAGTCCATACCGACCATCGATGACCCGTTCACAGTAGTTCTGTGTTATCCCACTTTCTCGTCCACTCTGTACGCACTAGCGACAATTTACAGAGGGCCAGTTAACCTCCAAACTGCCACGTCTTTGGGATGTGGGTGGAAACTGGAGCACCCGGAGGAAACCCACGCGGTCACAGGGAGAACGTGCAAACTCCACGCACAGACAGTACCTGAGGTCAAGGATCGAACCCAGATCTCTAGCGCTGTGAGGCAGCAGCTCCACCCGCTGCGCTACTGCTGCCCTATTCCTGCCCTTTGTTTATAGTGTTTCTATGCAATTGAACTGACGTAAGGGGGCAATTTTTAAGCACATGTGATTTGCTTGACAGATGCCTTAATGTTGGAACACTGCTACCCATTCCCGCAAATCCCGAGTCTTTCAGTGACTGCCTCCAGCTTTTGTGTCGTCTCCAGTGAAGAACACCAAAAACAAATGACTTCAGCAACTGATGAGCTGTTCAACAGCGATTCGAGGTAACCTTCCAAGCCAACATGTCACTTTATAGCTGTTTAAGGATGTCTGATCACATTGATGGCCGGTGGTTCAAATGATCAGTACTCTACATGGATGCATGGTTGTATTTGACAATTGGGTGCGAGCCAGTTTTGAATGGTTGGTTGCATTTAACCCCAGTGTTGCTAATCTGTAATGGAATCGTCATAGGTTTAGGGTTATTATTGTCACGTGTACCTAGGCACAGTGAAAAGCTTTTCAGAGCTATAGGGTGGCACGGTGGAGCACCAGAAGAATTGCTGCCCGACAGCGCCAGAGACCTGGTTTTGATCCTGATTACGTTTGCTGTCGGTACAGAGTTTGTACGTTCTCCCCGTGACCTGCGTGGGTTTTGCCCGGGAGCTCCGGTTTACACCCACACTCCAAAGACGTGCAGGTTTGTAGGTTAATTGGCTTGGTACAAATGTAAATTGTTCCTCGTGTGTAGGATCATGTTAGTGTGCGGGGATCGCTGGTCGGCGCAAACTCAGTGGGCCGAAGGATCTTTTTCCGCGCTGTATCTCTAAATTAAACTTAAGGTCTCCCCTCAACTCTGATACTTCAGGAAAAACAATCCAAGTATGTACAATTTCTCCTTATAGTTAATACTCTAATCCAGGCTGCACCCTGGTACATTTTTTCTGCATCCTCTCCGAAGTCTCCACATTCTTCCTATAATGGGGTGACTAGAACTACACCCAATACTAAAAATGCAGCCTTCCCAAGGTTTTATAACATTGCAACATGACTCACTAACTCTTGTATTCAAGAGTGTTTTATTGTCAAATGTCCCAGATGGAATAATGAAATTCCTTCCCATTGCAGCACAACAGAATATATAAACATAGTACACTAAATAATATGATAAACAAGAGAGGAAAAAAAGTTCAGTGTGTTATATATACACTTATTCACATGTACACACCCATTCACTCACTCACACACTCACTCACTCACACACACACACACACCACATATTAAACACATACTTACACACATACTCAAAAAACAAAGAATAGTAGTGCAATAATAATAATAGTCTATTGAAGTTCAGAGCATATTTGAGATTGTAGTGTTTAATAGCCTGATGGCTGTAGGGAAGAAGCTGTCCCTGAACCTGGACTTCACAGTTTTCAGGCTCCTGTACCTTCTTCCTGATGGCAGTTGTGATATGAGTGTGTGGCCAGGATCGTGTGGGTCTTTGATAATGTTGGCTGCCTTTTTGAGGCAGCGACTTCGATAGATCCCGTCAACGGTGGGGAGGTCAGGGCTAGTGATGGACTGGGCAGTGGTCACAACTTTTTACAGTCTTTTCCGCTCCTGGACGTTCAAGTTGCCGAACCAGGCCAACCAACCAGTCTGTATGCTCTCTACTGTGCACCTGTAGAAGTTGAAGAGAATCCTCTCAGACAAACCGACTCTCCGTAATCTTCTCAGGAAGTAGAGGCATTGATGTGGTTTCTTTATAATTGCATCAGTGTGCTGGGTCCAGGAAAGAACTTCAAAAATATGCACGCCCAGGAATTTGAAGTTTTTGACTCTCTCCACCATTATCCCATTGATATAAACAGGATTGTGGGTCATCCTTCCTCTTCCAGAGTCCACAATCAGTTATTTGGTTTTACTGATATTGAGAGCCAGGTTGTTGTGCTGGCACCATTTGGTCAATCGGTCGATCTCACTACTATACTCTGACTCATCACCATCTGTTATTCGTCCAACAACAGTGGTGTCGTCGGTGAACTTGGAGATAGAGTTCGCACTATGTCCGGCTACACAGTCATGAGTATAGAGTGAGTAGAGCAGCGGGCTGAGCACACAGCCTTGAGGTGCTCCCGTGCTGATTGTTAATGAGGAAGAAGTGTTTCTGCCAATTCAAACACTGTGGTTTGTGGTTGAGGAAGTCGGGGATCTAATTGCAGAGGGATGCACAGAGACCCAGTTTTGTGAGCTTGGTAACCAGCTTTTTATTTTTATTTTTTTTTTTTTTAATATAAATTTATTCAATTATTAAAAAATAATATTACACTACAATAAAACAAGCCAGAACCCACCACCATAATACAATACAAACATGTAATAAACTACTATACAACTATGATACAATCCTTATTGAGGATTTGGTAACCAGCTTGGAGGGGATGATGGTATTGAATGCCGAGCTGTAATCTATAAACAACAGCCTGATGTAAGTGTTTTTATTGTCCAAGTGGTCCAATGCGGAGTGGAGAGCCAGTGAGATCACATCCTCCGTTGACCTGTTGTGACGGTAGGAGAACTGTAGTGGGTCGAGGTTCTTGTCGAGGTAGGAGTTGATATCATAGAAACATAGAAATAGGTGCAGGAGTAGGCCATTCAGCCCTTCGAGCCTGCACCGCCATTCAATATGATCATGGCTGATACTGTATATGGTGGATCACATTATCCACCATAACCAACCTCTCAAAGCACTTCATCACCACAGACGTTAGTGCCACTGGTCGATAGTCGTTGAGGCACATCACCTTACTCTTCTTGGGCACTGGTATTATTGATGCCCTCTTAAAGCAGGTGGGAACCTCAGACCTCATTAATGAGATGTTGAAAATATCCGTTAAAACTCCAGCCAGTTGGTCTGCACAGGTTTTGAGAACACGACCGGATATACCATCAGGTCCAGGCGCTTTCCAAGGGTTCAACCCCCTGAAAGATCTTCTGACGTCGGCCTCTGTGACTGTGACTGTAATACCATCAGGGTGAATGGGGGCTCGGGAAGGCACATCAGTGTTCTCCCTATCAAGGCATGTGTAGAACGCATTGAGCTCGTCAGGGAGTGACGCTTCACTGTTGCTTGAGCTGCCTCCTGATTTCGCCTTGTAGGAGGTGATGGCATTCAAGCCCTGCCACAGTTGCCGAACATCTGCCCCATCCTCCAGCTTGGAGCTGAAGTCCCTTTTGGCCTTTTTAATGGCCTTGTCAAGGTCGTATCTGGACTTCCTGTAGACCTCTGCGTCACCAGACCTAAATACCCGGGATCTGGTCTTCAGAAGAATGCGGATCTCCTGGTTCATCCAAGGCTTCTGGTTAAGAAACACTCGGATGTTTTTTGTCGTGCTGCCTTTACCACTCTGACTGCCTTGCTGCTTTCTAGGAATTAGACGTAAAGATCCCCCTGTACATCAATGATGTTAAGGTGTGTCGGAAAGAAGTGCAGGTGCTGGTTTAAATTGAAGGTCGACCCAAAATGTTGGAGGGAAGGATTGGGTGACGTTTCGGGTTGAGACCCTTCTTCAGACTGATGTTAAGGTGCCTGCCATTAACTGTATTCTTTCCTCTTACATTTGACCTCCCAAAGTGCAATGCATTACACTTCTCGGATAAAACTCCATCTGCCACTTCTCCACCATTGTCTGTCGCTGACCTATATCCTACGGTATTCTTTGACCGCCTCTTTCCTGTTCCCAAATCCACGGACATGTGTGTCTTCTGTAAACTTACTATTCAACCTATCTATGCTTCATCTGTATATGGACTTGTACACCCATTTTAGGCCTAGAGTGATACAGCATGAACATAGGCCCATCGGCCCAACTTGCCCACACCGACCAACATGTCCCATCTACACTCGTCCCACCTCCCTGCATACAAAATCATGAGAGGAATAGATCAGATAAATGCCGAGTCTCTTGCCCAGAGAAACAGAGGTCACAGATGTAAAATGTACCCTGATGGGTTTAAGGTGAGAAGGGAAAGATATAGAGTGATGAAGTGTGGAAACTGGCCCTTCGGCCCAACTAGCTCATACTGACTAACATGTCCCATCTACACTAGTCACACCTGCCTGTGTTTGCCCCATATCCCTCCAAACCTGTTCTATCCATGCAACCGTCTAAATGTTTCTTAAACATTGCGATAGCACTTGCCTCCTCTGGCAGCTCGTTCCATACAACCACCACTCTTTGTGTGGGGAAGAAATGGTACCTCTCAGGATCCTATTAAATCTTTCCCCCCTTCTCCTTAAACCTATGTTCTCCAGTTCTTGATTCCTTTGATCTTGGCAAGAAACTGTGGGTCTACCCAATCTATTCCTCTCATGATTTTGTATACCTATGGGACTTATCTACAGGCCCCCGAACAGTAACCTGGATATAGGGTGCAAGTTGCATCAGGAGTTAAAATTAGCACGTAACAAAGGTAATGCTATGGTGGTTATGGGAGATTTCAATATGCAGGTAGACTGGGAAAATCAGGTTGGTAATGGACCCCAAGAAAGGGAGTTTGTCGAGTGTCTCAGAGATGGATTCTTAGAGTAGCTTGTACTGGAACCTACCGGGGAGAAGGCAATTCTGGATTTAGTGTTGTCTAATGCACCGGATTTGAAAAGGGAATTTAAGTTAAGGAACCATTAGGAAGTAGTGACCATAATATGATAAGTTTTAATCTGCAATTTGAGAGGGAGAAGGTAAAATCGGAAGTGTTAGTATTGCAGGTGAACAAAGGGGACTATGGAGGCATGAGGTAGGAGCTGGCCAAATTTGACTGGAAAGGGGCCCTAGCAGGGATGACAGTGCAACAGCAATGGCAGGAATTTCTGGGAATAATCCAGATGATGCAGGATCATTTCATTCCAAAAAGGAAGAAAGATTCTAAGGGGAGCAAAAGGCAACTGTTGCTGACAAGGGAAGTCAAGGACAGTATAAAACTACAAGAGAAGATGTATAACATAGCAAAGATGAGCGGGAAGCAAGAGGATTGGGTCGATTAAAGAACACAGAAGATAACTAAAAAGGCAATACGGGGAGAAAAGATGAGGTACGAAGGTAAGCTAGCCAAGAATATAAAGGAGGATAGTAAAAGTTTCTTTAGGTATGTGAAGCGGAAAAGATTAGTTAAGGCAAATTTGGGTCCCTTGAAGACAGAAACAGGTGAATTCATTATGGGAACAAGGAAATGGCAGACAAGTTGAACAGGTACTTTGTTTGTGTCTTCCTTAGTGAAGATGGAACCAATCTCCCCGAAGTACTAGGAGACAGAGGATCTGGGGTGACGGAGGAACTGAAGGAAATTCACATTAGTCAGGAAAAGGTGTTGGGTAGACTGATGGGACTGAAGGCTGATAAATCCCCAGGGCCTGATGGTCTGCATCCCAGGGTACTCAAGAAGGTGGCTCTAGAAATCGTGGACGCATTGGTGATCATTTTCCAATGTTCTATAGATTCTGGATCCGTTCCTGTGGATTGAAAGGTAGCTAATGTTATCCCACTTTTTAAGAAAGGAGGGAGAGAGAAAACAGAATTATAAACCAGTTAGCCTGACATCGATGGTGGGGAAAATGCTGGAGTCATAATTAAAGATGTATTAGCGGCACATTTGGATAGCAGTAACAGGATCAGTCCGAATCAGCATGGATTTACGAAGTGGAAATCATGCTTGACTGATCTTCTGGAATTTTGTGAGGATGTGACAAATAAAATGGATGAAGGAGAGCCAGTGGATGTAGTGTACCTGGATTTTCAGAAAGCCTTTGATAAGGTCTCACACAGGAGATTAGTGGGCAAAATTAGGGCACATGGTATTTGGGGTAGGGTATTGACATGGATAGAAAATTGGTTGGCAGACAGGAAACAAAGAGTAGGAATTAACGGGTCCAACTCAGAATGACAGGCAGTGACTAGTGGGGCACCGCAAGGCTCGTTGCTGGGACCGCAGCTATTTAAAATATAAATGATTTAGATGAAGGAATGAAAAGTAACATTAGCAAATTTGCAGATGACACAAAGCTGGGTGGCAGTGTGAACTGTGAAGAGGATGCTATGAGGATGCAGGGTGACTTGGACAGGTTGGGTGAGTGGGCAGATGCATGGCAGATGCAGTATAATGTGGATAAATGTGAGGTTATCCACTTTGATGGCAAGAACAAGAAGACGGATTATTGCCTGAATGGTAGGAAAAATTATCCGAATGGTAGAAAAAAATGGGAAGTTTAACGAGACCTGGGTGTCCTTGTACACCAGTCACTGAAAGTAAGCATGCAGTGAAGAAAGCTAATGGCATGTTGACCGTCATAACAAGAGGATTTGAGTATAGGAGCAAAGAGGTCCTTTTGCAGTTGTACAGGCCCCTAGTGAGACCACACCTGGAGTATTGCATGCAGTTTGGGTCTCCTAATTTGAGGGAAGACATTCTTGCTATTGAGAATGCAACGTAGATTCACGAGGTTAATTCCCGGGATGGCGGGACTGTCATATGCTGAACTAACGGAACGACTGGGCATGTATTCACTGGAATTTAGAAGGATGAGAGAGGATCTTATAGAAACATATAATATTATTAAGGGATTGGACAAGCCAGATGCAGGAAACATGTTCCCGATGTAGGGGGAGTCCAGAACCAGGGGCCACAGTTTAAGAATAAGGGGTAGACCATTTAGGACTGAGATGAGAAAAAACTTTTATACCCAGAGAGTTTCAATTTGTGGAATTCTCTGCCTCAGAAGGCAGTGGAGGCCGATTCACTGGATGCTTTCAAGAGAGAGTTAGATAGAGCTCTTGGGGCTGGCAGAATCAAGGGATATGGGGAGAAGGCAGGAACGGGGTACTAATTGTGGATGATCAGCCATGATCATATTGAATGGCGGTGCAGGCTCGAAGGGCTGAATGGCCTACTCCTGCACCTATTTTCTATGTTGCTATCACCCCTCATCCTCCTGCGCTACAATGAATCCCAGCCTGCTCAACCTCTCCCTGTAGCTCAGGTCCTCCAGTCCCGGCAACAAGACAGAGGTTGGATGGTAACTTTACAGAAGGTACATACACAGTGGAAAGGTATTATTCAGGCTGGAGGTCTATGTCAATGGTTGGATGGTTCAATGGACCTTTATTGTCACGTGTACCGAGGTACAGTGCAATTTGATTTACCATGCAGTCATACCAAAAAAGCAACAAGATACAAAACTACATGTGTGAGAATCCCCAGGGAACACAGCATATGCGGAGAACCACAGCCATCAGTTCAATGTCCGGGCCACACACACACGCTCCTTCACCGTGATTTGACCAGAGTTGTACCGACCGCTATCACTCTCTCTGCAGTCCCTGTCCGCCCGAACAGTCAGAAAGTCGTCCACACTCGCACTGGACTCCGGGATGTCATCATGGAGCCATGTCTCCGCAAACACCGAGATCACGGGACAGGGATCTGTCAAGGGATTCCTCGCTTGTGATAATTCAGGGTGAAAATAGCACAAACTAGAGACCACGGCATGCATCCCTGTGTAACATCATGTACACGGACCTCCAGCCAGAATAACACGCTCCCACCTCGATGGATAAGCCAATGGATAATCCACCTCAATGGATAAGCCAATCCTGAATCCATTTTACTATCGCCACTGATCCCATGCATCTTAAACTTCGACACTAGCCTAATGAGGGACTTTGGCAAATGCCTAAAAGTCCATAGAGACAACATCCATTGTGGGTGGCACGGTGGTGCAGCGGTAGAGTTGCTGCCTTACAGCGCCAGAGACCCGGGCTCGACGGGTGCTGTCTGTATGGAGTTTGCACGTTCTTTGACCACGTGGGTTTTATTCCGGGTGAGCCGGTTTCCTCCCGCACTCCAAAGACGTACAGACGTGCAGATTTCTGGTAAAAGAGAGTATAAATTGTCCCTAGTGTGTAGGATAGTGTGCGGGGTGATCGCTGGTCGGCACAGACCCGGTGGGCCGAAGGGCCTGTTTCCGCGCTGTATCTTTGTAGTCTAAGGTCACTGCCCTGCCCGCATCAGTCACCTTCATCATATGCAGCCATACCCTTCTGCATGAATAGTGCATCAGTCTGCAGAGAGAGAGAGAGAGAGCGCATTCAAAACCTACTTTTAAAGTTGGTATAATTTAATCAGGTAGAAAATTTGCAATGCAAACTGTGCAGAAGGTATGAATGTTGACTTGTTTTGTTTTGCTTCTGCCGTGGTTTGAATTTCCATGTTAGTTTATTTATTGGCTCGTGCTCAACAATGAAGCCTGTGGAAATGCAAAGAGTTGCCACTGCTCGTCCAGTGCCCTAAAATCAGGCATCCTGTTTCTGAACTGTGAAATGCAAATATTCAACTTCATAATCTCCCAACAGGTGCAGGTTAAACTCAGATGGCATCCAGATCGATGCGGAGTTTGCAGCATCGGGACTGAGCGGAGAGCTCGTGACGGAGGTTAGTGTCGCTTCCTTTGCGATGTGGTGTTGGTTGTTTTTCATGGCATGGCATGATGGTGCAGCGGTAGAGTTGCAGCCTCACAGCGCCAGGGACCCGGGTTTGATCCTGACTACGGGTGCTGCCTGTACGGAGTTTGTACGTTCTCCCCGTGACCCGCGTGGATTTTCTCCGGGTGCTCCGGTTTCCTCCCACACTCGAAACATGTACAGGGTGTGTCGGCTAAGTGGCTTGGTAAAATTGTATATTGTCCCTAGTGTGTGCAGGATAGTGTTAGTGTACGGGGTTCGCTGGTCGGCACAGACTCGGTGGGCCGAATGGCCAGTTTCCGCGCCGTCTCTCGAAACTAAATTAAAACTAAACTAAGCACCCTTTCCGCAGAGTCAAAGGCGAAACAATATTGTGTCGGATGAAACTGCAGTTGCTGGTTTACACTGACGATAGGCACAGAAAGATGGAGTAACTCAGCGGGTCAGGCAGCAGGAATAGGTGGCGTTTCAGGTCAAGACCCCTTTTTTGCAAAGCAATATTGTTGTCCCGTTAGAAGTCTTGGTAATCTCTACTGCTGACCGACTGATAAGATGTTGCATAATGGAGGAAAGCTGCAGTGACCTGCCCACCAATAATGACTGCTGCTTTTGCCTGTGTCAGCATAACTTTATATGTGTCAGCTTCTTCTTCTTGTCGAGTTGGCTCAGCCAGAGCTGAACACGCTTCTCGGCATCTGCACACAGTGGTGTCTGTCTCGTCGTTTCTTGAGCGTGGCGGTGGAAAGATTGGTGGAAACAGGGCCGCGACCTGAACGCTCTTTCCTTGACCCCGCGTGTCCGGTAACCTCTTAGCGAAGTATGTGGGCAAAACTATAGAAGCAAGAGCCGGAGAGAGAAATGGACAGACATGACGGTGGAGATAGAAATCTTTGCGTGCGTTCCACAAAAGCAGAAGTAATGCATTTGGAAATATCTTCTGAAAGGTCAGAATTTTTATATCTGCCTCAAGACATGTTTATCTGCTTCGAGGCGAACTTATGGTATTTTAAAATTTAAATACACTGAATCAAAAGTTCCTTTCGCAAGCTATTGTGTTTAGTTTTTGACCAGCATAGGGAGTTTGAAATATGCTTGCATTTATCCTCCTATAATTGTGATTAGGAGGAGGGAGAATGTGAGTTTAGTTTAGTTTATAGAAACAGCGCGGAAATAGGCCCTTCGGCCCACCGATCAGTGATCTCCGCATGCTAGCACTATCCTACACACACCAGGGACAATTTACGATTTTTACCGAAGCCAATTAAACGACAAACCTGTACGTCTTTGGAGTGTGATAGGAAACCGGAGCGCCCGGAGAAAACCCACGCGGTCACAGGGAGAACGTACAAAGACGGCACCCGTAGTCAGGATCGAACCGGGGTCCCTGGCGCTGTAAGAAAGTTGAGACGGAAACAGTGAATGTCTCTGGTGCAGGAGCTGTTCCCCAGTGTGAGTTGCCAGAGAGTGTTGATGTGATCAGCCTGTCAGGTTGTGGGTCTCGGGTCTCTCGAGCCCAGTGTGAAGCTCTGGTCAAGCTGTGCTCATGTCTGGAATGTGTATCAGCCACAGACCAGATCCTTGTTCCACACACTTGGCTGTCACTCTATGGAGGTCACTTTGAGTTTAGTTTATTGTCACGTGTACAATAAACGAGGTACAGTGAAAAGCTTTCGTGATAAGCTGAGCCCTGGAAGGTCTGAAGGAACTTTGTGGTCTCCAGTTCCCAGTTCCACCTATAGAAGGTCCACTGTGGTATAAGAGCTCAAAGATACAGCATGGGAACAGGCCCTTCGGCCCTCCGAGTCCACGCTGACCATCGATCACCCGTTCACACTATTACTGTTATCCCACTTACCCGTCCACTCCTGACACAAAGCATGGTCTGGTGGCGCAGCGGTAGAGTTGTTGCCTTACAGCACCCGAGACCTAAGTTCGATCCCGACTACGGGTGCTGTCTGTACGGAGTTTGTACGTTCTCCCCGTGACCTGCGTGGGTTTTCTCCAGGTGCTCCGGTTTCCTCCCACACTCCAAGGACGTACAGGTTTGTCGGTTAATTGTCTTTAGTAAGATTGTAGAATGTCCCCAGCGTGTAGGATAGTGTTCGGGGATCTCAGGTTGGCACGGACTTGGCAGGCTGATCCGCGCTGTACCTCAAGTCTAAAGGAAGGCTATGTATGGATACAATCAAGCCTTCCACAGTGTACATAAAAATGATAGAGAGGACAACATTTAGTGCAAAGATATGGTATTGAAGTCAGATAGAGTCCGATTAATGTTATGGGCCTGTCCCACTTGGGCAACTTTTTAGGCGACTGCAGGAGACTATGCGGTCGCCACATGTTCGCGGGTGGTTGCCGGGGAGTCGCCTTCATGGTCGTGAGGAGTTTCCGCATTCTGGGAACTAGTCGCCGCCTCATTATGGTCGCTGTAAAATTTTCAACATGTAGAAAAATTAGCGGCGATCAGAATGAAACCGGCATGGAGAGTAGCGTGGAATTCTCGTGCTGTAGTTGCAGTGGTGCTGGGTCGCCAGGAGGTCGAAGGTTCTCGTAGGTTGTAGCTGGTGCTGACCGGTGAATTTCATTGGGGGGAAAAAACGTAAGCAGTAGTTTTCAGAACCAAGGATAACCGACCGGTAACGTTAAATGTCCGCCGAACTTCACAGCTGTGTCTCTCTGGCTTCTTAAAAGTTGTCTCCACTCCTTCTCCCTCCTTCTTCCCCTCCCCCCCTTTTAAAGGACTTACTGTACACTGTGGTTAGCCGTCTTAATTACAGCGCCAACCTTCCTGTTCATCGCGGTGTGTGTCTGTATCACATTGGCTTTGCACTGTGTGAATTTCACTCAGACAGCGCTCCCCCTGCTTGCCCTGTCCCCCGCCTGCATAACGGGCTGGTGAAGGAAGCGATGTGTGTGTGTGATCCACTCTGACAGTCGCCGTTGCCGGTTTTTCAGGCGAGTGCCGGCAACTTGACAGTCGCCGACAGTCCGCTGAAAAATTCCCGAAGTGGGACAGGCCCGTGAGGTCAAATGTCTCCAATGAGGGAGATGGGAGGTCAGGACCACACTCTAGCTGATGTGATCTAGCAGTTGCCTGATAACTGCTGGGAATAAGATGTTCATGAATCTGGAGGTGTGCGTTTTAAAACTTCTTCCCTCAGTCTATGAAAGTAAGCATGCAGGTACAGCAGGCAGTGAAGAAAGCGAATGGCATGTTGGCCTTTATAACAAGAGGAATCAAATATAGGAGCAAAGAGGTCCTTCTGCAGTTGTACAAGGCCCTAGTGAGACCACACCTGCAGTATTGTGTGCAGTTTTGGTCCCCTAATTTGAGGAAGGACATTCTTGCTATTGAGGGAGTGCAGCGTAGGTTTACAAGGTTAATTCCTGGGATGGCGGGCCTGTCATATGCTGAGAGAATGGAGCAGCTGGGCTTGTACACTCTGGAGCTTAGAAGGATGAGAGGGTATCTCATTGAAACATATAAGATTGTTAAGGGTTTGGACACGCTAGAGGCAGGAAACTTGTTCCCGATGTTGGGGGCGTCCAGAACCAGGGGCCACAGTTTAAGAATAAAGAATAAACCATTTAGAACGGAGACGAGGAAACACTTTTTCTCATAGTGGGTGGTGAGATTGTGGAATTCTCTGTCTCGGAGGGCAGTGGAGGCAGCTTCTCTGGATATTTTCAAGAGAGAGCTAGAAAGGGCTTTTAAAAAATAGCGGAGTCAGGGGATATGGGGAGAAGGCAGGAACGGGGTACTGATTGGGGATGATCATCCATGATCACATTGAATGGCGGCGCTGGCTTGGAGGTCTGAATGGCCTACTCCTACACCTATTGTCTATTGTCCCATCGTGCAGGAGATGCAGAGGTGTATCTGTCCCTCTTCACACACCAACCATTACTCGCAACAAGCAAGCCCAGGTGACGTGCAAACTCCCCCATCACAACTGGGCTTTCAGTTGAGTTTATTGCCATGTGTATCGAGGTACAGTGAGAAGCATTTCAGTTGCGTACTGTGCACAGCAGAAAGACTAAACCTGGTTATAATTCAGCCGTCCACAGTGTACAGATACAAGTTAAAGGGAATAACGTTTAATACAAGGTAAAGTCCGATTAAAGCTAGTCCGATTGCCTCCAACCAGGTAGATGGAAGGTCATGATGTGGGACGTCAGGGGCACTGCTGATGTGTCACTGACCACTACACCTGTGGCAACTGTGCCCAGATGCAGCTCTTCAAGGACCAGGTTAGGGAACTGGAGCAGTAGCTGGATGACTGAGGTCTATCCGGGAAGACAAAAGCTTCCTGGGCAGGACCTGCAGTCAGGTCGTCACTCCAAGAGCGCAGGAGATGCGACGGGCAGAGACGGAAAGGAGGGGGATGAAACGAGTGCAGGAGACCTCGGTGGATGTACCTCTTCCGAACAGGTACACACACCCTCTTGGGAGCTGTCAGGGCAGACGACGCTTCCAGTCTGAGCAGCAGACAGGTCTGTGATCCGAATCGTAGCACTGAGACTCAACCGGCGAGACCGACGTCGGGCAGAGCCGTAGTGGTGGGTGACTCCATTGTCTGAGGTGCGGGCAGGAGATTCTGTGGCGACAGGCGAGACTCGAGGATGGTGTGTCTGTCACCTCCCTGGTATCAGGGTCCAAGACGTCGCAGACCGACTTCAGAACATCCTCGAGAGGGAAGGGGAGCAGCCGGAAGTAGTTGTGCATGTAGGCACAAATGACGTGGGTAAGAGGAAGGAGGTTCTGCAACGTGAGGGTAGAGGCTGAAAAGCTGGACTTCTAGGGTGGTTATCTCTGGGTTACTTCCAGTACCTCGTGCTATTGAGGGTAGGAACAGGGAGATAGGGGATCTGAATGTGTGGCTGAGGAGTTGGTGCAGGGGGCAGGGATTTAGAATTCTAGATCTCTGGGATCTCTTCTGGGGCAGGGGTGACCTGTACAAAAGGGCCGGGTTGCACCTTAATTGGAGTGGGACCGACATTCTGGCAGGCAGGTTTGCTAGTGCAACACGGGTGGGTTTAAACTAAACAGTGGGGGGGTGGAGTCAACAACGTGGAAGCGTATGCGTGCAATTATCGGGAAAGAGAGTGTAGGGAAGGTCACGTTCAAACTAATAGCAGGGGGATGGAACCCAATGCAAGGAGACAGAGGGACAAAAAACGAGCACTGAAGCAAAAGGGAGATGAGAAAAACAAACCTGAAAGCTTTGTGCCTTAATGCGAGGAGCGTTCGTAATAAGGTGGATGAATTGAATGCGCAGTTAGTATTTAAGGAATATGATATAGTTGGAATCAAGGAGACATGGTTCCAGGGTGACCAAGGCTGGGAGCTAAACATGCAGGGGTATTCAATATTCAGGAAGGAAGTGGAGGTGGGATGGCATTGCTGGTTAAAGAGGAGATTAATGCAATAGCAAGGAGAGACATTAGCTTGGATGCTGTAGAATCGGTAGAACTGCGAAACAGTCAAGGACAGAAAACACTTGTTGGAGTTGTATACAGACCACCAAACAGCAGTAGGGAGGTTGGGGATAGCATCAAGCAGGAAATTAGGGAAGCGTGTGGCAAAGGTACAGCAGTTATCATAGGTGACTTTAATCTGCATGTAGATTGGCCAACTAAATTGGTAACAACGCTGAGGAGGAGGATTTCCTGGAATGTATGTGGGATGGGGTTTTAAACCAACATGTAGAGAATCCGACTTGAGGATAGGCCATCCTAGACTGGGTATTGTGTAATGAGGAAGGATTAGTTAGCGATCTTGTTGTGCAAAGCCCCTTGGGCAACAGTGACCATAATATGGTGGAATTCTGCATTAGGATGGAGAGTGACACTGTTAATTCAGAGACTAGGAAACTGAACTTGAACAAAAGAGACTTTGAAGGTATGAGACGGGAATTGGCTAGGATAGACTGGCAAATTATACTTAAAGGGTTGACAGTGGAGATGCAATGGCAAAGATTAAAAGACTGCATGGATGAACTCCAGAAATTGTTCATCCCTGTCTGGCGAAAAAATAAAACGGGGAAGGCGGCTCAACCGTGGCTAACGAGAGAAATCATAAATAGTGTTAAATCCAAGAAAGAGGCATATAAATTGGCCAGAAGAAGCAGCAAACCGGAGGACTGGGAGAAATTTAGAACTCAAGAGGAGGACAAAGGGGTTAATTAAGAGGGAGAAAAAAGACCATGAAAGAAAGCTTGCGGGGAATATAAAAACGGACTCTAAAAGCTTCTTTAGATATGTAAAAAGGAAAAGATTAATGAAGACAAATGTAGGTCCCTTACAGTCAGAGACAGGTGAATTTATAATGGGAAACAAGGAAATGGCAGAACAGTTAAAGGAGTACTTTGGTTCTGTCTTCACAAAGGAAGACACAAACAATCTCCCAGAAATACTAGGGGACCGAGGATCTAGTGGGATGGAGGAACTGAAGGAAATCCACATTAATCTGGAAATGGTGATGAGTAAACTGTTGGGACTGAAGGCAGATAAATACCCAGGGCCTGATTGTCTGCATCTCAGAGTTCTCGAGGTGGCCCGAGAAATCATGGATGCATTGGTGATCATTTTCCAATGTTCTCTTAACTCTGGATCAGTTCCTGTGGACTGGAGGGCACTCCACTTTTAAGAAAGGAGGGAGAGAGAAAATGGGGAATTATAGACCAGTTATCCTTACATCGGTAGTGGGGAAGACGCTGAAGTCCATTATTAAAGATGTTATAGCAGCGCATTTGGAAAGCAGTGACAGGATCGGTCAAAGTCAGCATGGATTTATGAAGGGGAAATCATGCTTGACTAGTCTGGAATTTTTTGAGGATGTAACAAGTAGAATGGATAAGGGAGAACCAGTGGATGTGGTGTATCTGGACTTTCAAAAAGCCTTTGACAAGGTCCCACACAAGAGATTAGTGTGCAAAATTAGAGCACATGGTATTGGGGGTAGGGTATTGACATGGAGAGAGAACTGGTTGGCAGACAGGAAGCAAAGAGTAGGAATTGGTGGCTCCTTTCCAGAATGTCAGGCAGTGATTAGTGGGGTGCCGCAAGACTCGGTGCTGTGACCCCAGTTGTTTACAATAAATATTAATGATTTAGACGAGGGAATTAAATGTAACATCTCTAAGTTTGCGGGTGACAAAGCTGAGTGGTAGTGTGAGCTGCGTGGGGGATGCTATGAGGGTGACTTGGATAGGTTGGATGAGTGGGCAGAAGCATGGCAGATGCAGTATAATGTGGATAAATGTGAGGTTATTCACTTTGGTGGCAAGAACAGGAAGGCAGATATTTATCTGAATGGTGTCGGATTAGGAGAAGGGGAAGTGCAACGAGACCTGCGTGTGCTTGTACATCAGTCACTGAAAGTAAGCATGCAGGTACAGCAGACAGTGAAGAAAGCTATTGGCATGCTGACCTTCATTGCGAGAGGATTTGAGTTTAGGAGCAAGGAGGTCCTACTGCAGTTGTACAGGGCCCTGGTGAGACCGCACCTGGAGTATTGTGTGCAATTTTGGTCTCCTAATTTGAGGAAGGACATTATTGCTGTTGAGGGAGTGCAGCATAGGTTCAACAGGTTAATTCCCAGGATAGTGGGACTGACATATGATGAAAGAATGGGTCGACTGAGCTTGTATTCGCTAGAATTTAGAAGGATGAGAGGATATCTTATAGAAACATGTAAAATTCTTAGAGGATTGAACAAGGTAGATGCAGGAAAAATGTTCCTGATGTTGGGGGAGTCCAGAACCAGGGGTCACGGTTTAAGAATAAGGGGTAGGCCATTGAGGACTGAGATGAGGACAAACTTTTCACCCAGAGAGTTGTGAATCTGTGGATTCTCTGTCACAGAAGGCAGTGGAGGCCAATTCACTGGATGTTTTGAAGAGAGTTAGATTTAGCTCTGAGGGCTAAGAGAATAAATGGATATGGGGGAAAAAGCCAGAACGGGGTACTGATTTTGGATTATCAGCAACATCATATTGAATGGTGGTGCTGGTTCGAGAGGTCGAATGGCCTACTCCTGCACCTATCTTCTATGTTTCTATGTCAGGACCGCTCTCTAGTTGTTGGTATAATGGTTCAGTTGCCTGATAACAGCTAGGGAAGAAACTTGTTAAGTCACCTGTACAGATTATAACACATCTGTAAATGTATCCAGGTAAAGTCCAAATAAAGATAGTCCGAGGGCCTCCAATGAGGTAGATGGTAGGGGTGGTGGCAGGTGGAAGTTCATGTATAGTTGTTGAGGATAGAAGTTGGGAGGTCATGTTGCAGTTGTATAAGACGTTGGTGAAGCCGCATTTAGAGTATTGTGCTCAGTTCTGGGCGCCATGTTATAGGAAAGGTGTTGTCAAGCTGGAAAGGGTGCAGAGAAGATAGTCACAAATGTCTGGAGTAACTCAGTGGACAGGCAGCATCTCCAGAGAGAAGGAATGGGTGACATTTCCGGTCGAGACCCTTCAAAGAAGATTTACGAGGATGTTGCCAGGACTCGAGGGTCTGAGCTATAGGGAGAGGTTGAGCAGGCTGGGACTCTATTCCTTGGAGTGCAGGAGGTTTAGGGGTGATCTTTTAGAGGTGTATAAAATCATGAGAGGAATAGATTGGGTAGATACACAGAGCTTCTTACCCACAGTAGGTGAATCGAGGACATAGGTTCAAGGTGAAGGGGAAAAGATTTAATAGTAATCTGGGGGGTAATTTTTTCACACAAAGGTATGGAACAAGCTGCCAAAGGAGGTAGTTGAGGCTGGGACTATCCCAATGTTTAAGAGGCAGTTAGACAGGTACATGGATAGGACAGATTTCGAGGGATATGGACCAAATGCTGGCAGGTGGGACTAGTGTAGTTGGGACATGTTGGCCGGTGTGGGCAAGTTGAGCTGAAGGACCTGTTTCCACGCTGTATCACTCCATGATAGTCTTTTCTCTGACCTGATCGGACACAAACAAAAGCTTTTCACTGTACCTTTGTACTCGTGACAAAAATAAACTCAATTACATCTATTTTTAAACAAACCCCTTGCCACCTCTGTGGCCACAGTGTGTGTTGCTGCTGTCTGCAGTGGGTGGGAGTGTTTATGGCCACAACATCGCCCTCTGTTGCCAGATATCAGATGTTGCATCCCACTCAACTTGTCCCATTAGAAATGAGTCACATTACAGCGTAAGCCTTCGGGTGTAATGAAATCCACAGCCATTAGGTGTGGTGCAGCGGTAGAGTTGCTGCCTTACAGCGCCAGAGACACGGGTTTGATCCTGACCACGGGTGCTGTCTGTGCAGAGTTTGTACGTTCTCCCCGTGACCACGTGGGTTTTCTCCAGGTGCTCCGGTTTCTTCCCACACTCCAAAGACGTACAGGTTTATAGATTAATTAATTGGCTTTTGGTAAAGATTGTAAATTGTCCATAGCGTGTAGGATAGGGCTAGTATATGGGTTGGGTGGGCCAAAGGGCCTGTTTCCCTTTCCCAGAGATGCCGCCTGAGTTCCACCAGCACTTTGTGCCGATTTCATGAGATACAGTTGTGTTGTCTGTTCCCTCTCAGCGAAACAAAACTTAGATCACAAAACATGTCAAGATGATGTTCAAAAGAGCTTAGTTTAGTTTTAGAGATGTCAGTGATAAAACTAAACTAAGCTCTTTTGAACATCATCTTGACATGTTTTGTGATCTACGTTTTGTTACAACCTTGTGGTATGAGCATTGACTTCTTCAAATTTAGGTAACTAACTAACAAATTCCTTCCACCCCCTCGTTTTTTCTCTCTGCCCTCTCTACCAGATGCCCCACCTGGGTGTGCACTTATTTACCTATTTCTCCCACTATCCTGCCGTCCTTTCCTCTTCCACTCTCTCTTCATCTGGCTTCATAATTCACACCTCTTCTCTTTTAATCTCACAACCTTTTGTCTGCTTTTCATCTGTAGCCTTTGTCCACCTATCTTCCAATCAACCCACCTCACGTTTATCCACCCATCACTTGCCTGGCTTTGTCCAGCTAACCCCCACCTCTCTTTACCAGCTTTCTCCCACCTATTACAATCAGTCTGGAGAAAGGTCCCGAGCTGAAATGCCATCTTAAACATGTTCTCCAGAGATGCTGCCTGTCTTGCTGAGTTAACATGTTGTGTTTTGCATCCGTTTGCACTATCAGTTCTACGAAGCAGGACTAATAATTTTGGCATTCAGTTATTCTAAACATGCTTGCCAATATTCTAAACACGCCAACTGACCTGACCTGCTGAGTATTTCCAGCATTTTCTGCT
>NC_045976.1:7912846-7970346 GCF_010909765.2 Amblyraja radiata | reverse complement strand
CTTCGGAAATGGAAACAGCCCCATGCATCCAGATGAGCCATGATATAGAAGTTTTGTTTAGAGATACAGTGCGGAAACAGGCCTTACGGCCCACCATGCCCTTGCCATAGATAGATGCTGACAAATGATCAATGCTTTCTTTATTATCACGTGTACCAAGGTGCAGTGAAATACTTTTGTTTTTAGCGTACAGTTCAGCGAGACTATCCCCGTACATTAGCACAATCTCCCAGTTAGTACAGCATGTAGGGAACAGCCCACTGAATCCATATGCAAGAGTCGCCACTTTGGCACCGTATTACAGTCCCAGCTTAGTTCCACATTTTATAGCCGTCGCCTCTATCCGGACCGTCGTGCGTCTCCATGCCCGGCCCTCTTCAGCCCTCGTACCCCAACGAGTGGCTCGCCTCCTGTTGGGAAGGTGACCCTCAGGGAGCGGAAGCTCCGACCACCTGGTTCTTCTCACCCGGCCCATTGTCCAGTGTCTGGCCCCCCCCCCACACCCCCCCCCCCACCTCTCCTCCACCCTCCTCCGTGGGGCTTCCCACTCCGGGCAGGTTCCCGGTTCTGCGGCGGGCGGGCCGGGAATGCTGTTGGGATACGGCCGCGGCTCGCCGGGGGTCCACTCAGAGTGTTGGACTTGTTGCAATGTGTTTTTTGTCCAGGCATCTGCTGATGAGAGAGTCGACCACAACGAACTGCTTCCGACCAGGTAAGACTCTCCCTCCTCCTAAAAAAACATTCAAGGTTTTGTTTTAATTTAAGAATCCGCAAAGCCGCAACTAACGTTGCCATTTTGTCATTATGCAGTGAAGAGCGTGATCACCACCAGCTGAGTGCAGATCCTGTTGCTACCTTGGACAGCTCCACAATGTCCGGTAAGCAACAACCTTCCTGATATGGGAATGGTCAAACACGCAGGTGCCCATTAGCTTTTGTAACATCAGCAGGACAAAGGAGTTAGCGATCGACTTCAGGTCGTGAAGCGTTTGCAACGACGGCGCCAACGTCAATATGGTTCAAATTCCTAGGAGTCAATATCACAAACAACTTCTCCTGGACCACCCATATTGAAGCAACAACCAAGAAAGCACACCAATGCCTCTACTTCCTTAGGAGGCTTCAGAAGTTCGGCAAGTCTTCAACAACCCTCAGCAAATTCTACAGTTGCGCCGGAGAAAGCATTTTTTCGGGATGCATCACAGCATGGTTTGGGAACAGCTCCATCCAAGACTGTGAGAAATCGCTGCGGATTGTGGACCCAGCCCAGACCATCGCACAAACCAACCTCCCTTCCATTGACTCCATTTACACCTCACGCTGCCTCGGCAAGGCCAGCAGCATAATCAAGGACGAGTCGCACCCTGGCCACTCTCTCTTCCATCGGGCTAGATGTTCAGAAGTGTGAAAACTCACACCTCCAGATTCAGGGACAGCTTCTTCTCAGCTGTTACCAGGCAACTGAACCATCCCACCAACGAGAGAGCTGTCCTGAACTATTATCTACCTCATGGGAGACCCTCAGACTATCTTTTATCACTTTATTTCCCTTTATCATGTATCTGTACAATGTGGACGGCTTGATTGTAATCATGTATTGTCTTTCCGCTGACTGGTTAGCACGCAATAAAAGCTTTTCACTGTACCTCGGTACATGTGACACTACACTGAACTAAATGTTGACGTCTCTTGTGCTCTAAAACAGGGTCCGCTCTCCCCGATACTTGCTCCATACAGACCGATAAGAACCCGGAACAACATGAAGTCTCAACAGCACCCAGTGAAGGTGGCGAAAGCAGTGCCAGTGTGGGCGACGTGATTAAAGCTGGCTCCGTGGGTAAATCCTTCTCTATTGCATTGTTTTGTTTAGAGACATAGTGCGGAAACAGGCTCTTCGGTCCACCGAGTCTGCACCGACCAGCGATCTCCATGCACGAGGGCTATCCCACACACCATGGACAATTTACACTTTTTGTTTCACAAAGCCAAAACACAAACGCTGGAGTAACTCAGCAGGTCAGGCAGCATCCGAGCAGGGAAAGAATCGGTGGTCCTTTTGGTTTGGGATGGATTCTAGTAGGGCGGAGAAATCTGGGAAAGATAAATGGGAGTGGGACAAAGCCTGGGAAGTGATAGGTGGATAGACACTCCCTGAAGTGGGCTTCCGACCCGAAATGTCACCTATTCCTTTTATCCAAAGATGGTGCCTGACACGCTGAGTCACTCCAGCATTTTGTGTCTATCTTCGGTATAAACCAGCATCTGCAGTTCCTTCCTACACAAGTGATACATGGAATAATTGGCAGATGGGTGGAGTGAATGACAAAGGCTGGAGGTATAAAGGGGACAAAAGGGTGTCGGACGAAGAGAGAACTGTAAAGGGCCTGTCCCACTTGGCGTTTTTTTCGGCGACTGCCGGCGTCATATCAGGGTCGTCGAAAGATTTTGAACATTTCAAAATCCAACAGCGACAAAAGAAATGTTGCGACACGTGAGGAGACACCGCGCGTCAATCCGTCGTCACGCCGCGACTTTATCGGTGACCTGATACGTCAGTCAATGATGCCGGCAGTCGCCGAAAATAACACCAAGTGGGACAGCCCCTTTAAGCTGTAGGTCGGGAGATAAGGGGATGGGTGGGGAGCAAGATATGTTGAGAGGGGGGATGGAAAGAGGGGCAGGGCAGTGTGGGGTATGGGCGCACACTGGGGTGGTGGGGAATGGGAGAGGGGGTGAGCAGATTATTTTAGCGTTGAGCTTGTGCGATGCGGGAATCCTGCAGGGATCGACTTCCCTGAGGGAATCGCAAGGGGCGAAGGAAGGTGAAGAAGAAGTGACTGATATTTGTTTCCACAGATGGTCCACTGCCTCCAGCGGGTTGTCAACCGGGCACTGAATCATCTGCCACCAACTGCAACCAACCAGTAAAAGTAAAAACTAATTTGGTATGGGAAACAAAAATGCATTTAACAAAAAAAATAATGTGGATGTACCTGTTGCCTTCGAAGGCAAGGGTGTTTTGTCAACCTAGTCTTTAGTGGTTAGTGGCATGAATTGTCACGACTGCGGGCAAACATAGCACTTGCAGTTCCGGACGGTCTCTCTGTAGAGAAGATGCCCACTTTACTCATTTTACATCTGCCTGAGTCACACAGCATGAAAACAGGCCCTTCAACCCAATGCCCTAGCCAATGAAACATCATCCATTCCTTTTCTCCAGAGATGCTGCCTGACCCGCTGAGTTACTCCAGCATTTCGTGTCTATCTTCGGTATAAACCAGCATCTGCGGTTCCTTCCTCCACACATGCCCCATCTATACCAGTCCCCCCTGCCTGCGTTTGGTCCATATCCCACCAAGCATCTCCTATCCATGTACCTGTCCAAATGCCTTTTAAATGTTGTTATATTATCTGCCTCCTCTGGCAGCTCGTTCCATATACCCACCACCCTCTGTGTGGAAAACGTTACTCCTCAGCTTCCTATTAAATCTCTCCCTTCTCATGCAAAGTCTTTGTCCTCTCACCTCATGTACATTGCCCTCCGTAATGTTTGGGACAAAGACCCATCATTTATTTATTTGCCTCCGTACACAATTTGAGATTTGTAATAGAATAAAATCACATGCTGTTAAAGTGCACATTGTCAGATTTTATTAAAGGGTATTTTTCTGCAGTTTGGTTTCAGCATGTAGAAATTACAGCTGTGTTTATGGGCATTTCAGGGCACCATAATGTTTGGGACACATGGCTTCACGGGTGTTTGTAATTGTTCAGGTGTGTTTAATTGCCTCCTTAATGCAGGTATAAGAGAGCTCTCAGCACCTAGTCTTTCCTCCAGTCTTTCCATCACCTTTGGAAACTTTTATTGCTGTTTATCAACATGAGGACCAAAGTTGTGCCAATGAAAGTCAAAGAAGCCATTATGAGACTGAGAAACAAGAATAAAATTGTTAGAGACATCAGCTAAACATTAGGCTTACCAAAATCAACTGCTTTGAACATCATTAAGAAGAAAGAGAGCACTGGTGAGTTTACTAATCGCAAAGGGACTGGCAGGCCAAGGAAGACCTCCACAACTGATGACAGATAAATTCTCTCTATAATAAAGAAAAATCCACAAACACCAGTCCGACAGATCAGAAACACTCTTCAGGTGTGGATTTGTCAATGACCACTGTCCGCAGAAGACTTCATGAACAGAAATACAGAGGCTACACTGCAAGATACAAACCACTGCTTAGTCGCAAAACAGGATGGCCTGGTTACAGTTTGTCAAGAAGTACTGAAAAGAGCAACCACAGTTCTGGAAAAAGGTCTTGTGGACAGATGAGGCGAAGATTAACTTATATCAGAATGATGGCAAGAGAAAAGTATGGAGGAGAGAAGGAACTGCCCAAGATCCAAAGCATACCACCTCATCTGTGAAACACAGTGTTATGGCCTGGGCATGTATGGCTGCTGAAGGTATTGGCTCACATATCTTCATTGATTATACAACTACTGATGGTAGTAGCAAAATGAATTCTGAAGTGTATAGACACATCTATCTGCTCAAGTTCAAACAAATGCCTCAAAACTCATTGGCCGGCAGTTCATTCTACAGCAAGACAATGATCCCAAACATACTGCTAAAGCACCAACGGAGTTTTTCAAAACTAAAAAATGGTCAATTCTTCAGTGGCCAAGTCAATCATCCGATCTGAACCCAACTGAGCATGCTTGTGGACTAGCCCCCAAAACAGGCATAAGCTAAAGATGACTGTAATACAGGCCTGGCAGAGCATCACCAGAGAAGACACCCAGCAACTGGTGATGTCCATGAATCGCAGACTTCAAGCAGTCATTACATGTAGAGGATATGCAACAAAATACTAAATATGACTACTTTCATTTACATGACATTGCTGTGTCCCAAACATTATGGTGCCCTGAAATAGGGGGGGAACTATGTATAAACACTGCTGTACTTTCTTCATGGTGAAACCAAAATGTTTAAAAATTTAAATTAAAATTAAATTTCTTTATTTATATAGCACATTTTTAGTCAACTTGCATTGACCCCAAAGTGCTTCACATAATTACATTCACACACACACAGGCAAAGGTGGGTGAAGTGTCTTGCCCAAGGACACACACAGGCAAAGGTGGGTGAAGTGTCTTGCCCAAGGACACAACGACAGTATGCACTCCAAGCGGGATTCGAACCAGCTACCTTCCGGTTGCCAGCCGAACACTTAGCCCATTGTGCCATCTGGCCTTTATTAAAATCTGACAATGTGCACTTTAACCGCATGTGATTTTTTTCTATTACAAATCTCAAATTGTGGAGTACAGAGGCAATTAAATAAATGACGGGTCTTTGTCCCAAACATTATGGAGGGCACTGTATTTGTCTGATTTTCCACAATTTCTATTCATTTCAGTCTTGGATTTCTAGTGCAAGATGAAGATGACCATCAAATCCTCACTCCCTGGTCAACCCAGCAGCTGATACGGTGCCGGTAAATACCGGACAGTCGGCAGTTGCCGCAAAACGTCACCCATCCACGCTCTTCACAGATGCTGCCTGACCAGCTGAGTTTAGTTTAGTTTACAGCGCAGAAACAGGTTCACTGAGTCTGCACCGACCAGAGATGCCCATACACTAGCACTATCCCACACACACACACACACACACACACACACACACACACACACACACACACACACTAGGGACAATTTACACATACACCAAGCCAATTAACTTACATATCTGTATGTCTTTGGAGTGTGGGAGGAAATCAGGATTTCAGAAAAAACCCACACAGATCACGGGGAGAACGTACAAACTCCGTACAGACAGAACCCGTAGTCGGGATCGAACCCGTGTCTCCGGCGCTGCAAGCGCTGTAAGGCAGCAACTCTACTGCTGTGCCACCATGCCACCCCACGGTTAGCAATAGACAATAGGTGCAGGAGTAGGCCATTTGGCCCTTCGATCCAGCACCGCCATTCAATGTGATCATGGCTGATCATCCCCAATCAGTACCCCGTTCCTGCCTTCTCCCCATATCCCCTGACTCCGCTATTTTTAAGAGCCCTATCTAGCTCTCTCTTGAAAGCATCCAGAAAACCTGCCTCCACCGCCCACTGAGGCAGAGAATTCCACAGACTCACCGCTCTCTGTGAGAAAAAGTGTTTCCTCATCTCCGTTCTAAATGGCTTACTCCTTATTCTTAAACTGTGGCCCCTGGTTCTGGACTCCCCCAACATTGGGAACATGCCTCTAGCATGTTCCTGCCTCTAGCGTGTCCAAGCCCTTAACAATCTTATATGTTTCAATGAGATACCCTCTCATCCTTCTAAATCCAGCACTTTGTGGCCTATTGTGTCTACCAGCATCTGCAGTTCCATGTTTGCCCGTGTCACCACCGACTCTTCTCTGCCTGCATGTGGTCCACATCCCTTCATTCCCTGCATATCCGTATGCCCATCAAAAAGTCTCTTAAACGCCACTATCGTACCTGCCTCCATTGTTTCGTTTGTACAATGTTGTGTTTGAACGTTTGCCATATGTTTATTAATCCAGTGAGTTGCTGGCTGCGTTCGACATTCTTAACAGTTGTTTATCTTCCCCACACCCCAATGTTTAGGAGGCTACCCGAGGATCTGTGGCTGTGGATGAGATGAGCTCATGTGGTGAAAAGGTAGATCCTATCAGAGCGACAGGTGAGAATGATCAATTTATTATATTGATACAATACAATACAATACAATTTTATTTGTCATTTGAACCTCGTTGAGGTCCAAATGAAATGTTGTTTCTGCAGTCATACATACAAAAAGAAAAAGACCCAAGACACAACACAATTTACACAGACATCCATCACAGCGCATCTCCTCCTCGCTGTGATGGAAGGCAAAAAAACTTATCTCTCCCCTGCACTCCCCTCTCCCCCCCGATGTCAGAGTCAAAGCCCCCGGCGGGCGATGGTAATTGTCCCGCGGCCATTAAAGCCACGCTCCGGGTCTTGTTGTTGGAGCCCCCGGCGGGCGCTAGCAAAGTCCCGCAGCCATTCCAAGCCGCTCGGGGCGGTGATGTAAGGCCCCGCTCCAGGTAATCTTCAACCCCGCAACTCGGGCGGGAGAAGTCGCCGTTGCGGAAGCCCCGAAAAGCGATCTCCCAGCAGGGACCCGCGGGCTCCCGGTGTTCCTGTCTGCCAGACCTGCGGTTGGGGCCTCCGATAGAGAAGACCGAGTCAGCATGTGGCCCTGCATAAACTTGTCACTTCCATCGCACTGCTGCACCACCGTCCTGTATAATGTATTAGCTACAGGGAGGGATTGGACCAGACTTGGATTGTTTTCTCTGGAACGTCAGAGGTTGTGGGGAGACCGGATAGAAAAGCGCAGATGATTGAGAGGCATAGGTATGGTGGACAGCCAGAACCTTCCCCCCAGGATAGAAAAATCAAATAGAAGGGGGGTTAGCTTTAAGATGAGAGGGTCAAACTTTAAAGGAGATTTGTGAGGTCTTTTTTTTTTTTCAGAGTGGTGAGTGTCGGGGGTGGTTGTTGAGGCCGATATGACGGTGATATTTAGGAGCCATTTGGATGGACACATGGACATGGAAGGATATGGAATATGTGCAGGCGGATATGAGTTGGCTGTGAAATCATGTTCAGCACCGGCATTGTAGCCTGAAGGACCTGTTTTTGTACAGTTTTGTTCTATGTTCCAATAGAATATCTAGAATTAGTGGGCCCAGTAAGGCCCTGAAGTGTCAAATATCCATGTTCTCCAGAGATGCTGCCTGTTACTCCAGCACTTTGTCTCTTTTTCTGGGCAAGCCAGCAACAGCGGCTCTGTGTATCTCTAAAAACAGATTTACAGATAGGAAAGTAATTTTTAAATAGTAGGGTGATTGAAATGGATGATGGGAGATTCAAAGAGTCATACAAGTCCTTCAGCCCAACTTGCACACTATATGCAACATGTTCCATCTATACTGGTACCACCTGCTTGCATCTGGCCCATATCCCTCAAAACCCATTACTATCCATGTACCTGTGTAAATGTTTCTTAAACGTTGCAATGGTACCTGCCTCGACTACTTCCTCCGGCAGCTCGTTCCACACACCCACCACTATTTGTGTGGAAAAAGTTACCCCTCAGGTTCCTATTAAATCTTTCCCCCCTCACCTTAAACCTATATCCCCTGGTCTCCGATTCACCTACTCTGGGCCAGAGACTCTGCGCGTCTACCCGATCTATTCCTCTCATGATTTTGTACACCTCTATAAGATCACCCCTCACCCTCCTGCGCTCCAAGGAATAGAGCCCCAGCCTGCTCAACCTCTCCCTGTAGCTCAGACCCTTGAGTCCTGGCAAAATCCTCGTAAATCTTCTCTTCACCCTTTCCAGCTTGACAACACCTTTCCTATAACATGGTCCCCAGAACTGAACACAATACTCTAAATGCAAAGATAGACACAAAAAGTTGGAGTAACTCAGTGGGACAGGCAGCATCACTGGAGAGAAGGAATAGGTGATGTTACAAGTCAAGTCAAGTCACTTATATTTCTGTAGCACATTTAAAAAACAACTCTCGTTGACCAAAGTGCTTTACATTGGCGGAGGTACTAAGGTTATACAACAGTGGTTCATAGATTAAGTACATACATAAATACATACATATAGCCCTCCCTCAGAGGACGTCAAGAAAGGCTTGGGAGTAAAGATGAGTTTTAAGTCTCGACTTAAAGGAGTCGATGGAGGGGGCAGTTCTGATGGGAAGAGGGATGTTGTTCCACAGTCTAGAAGCTGCAACCGCAAAGGCACGGTCGCCCCTGAGCTTAAACCTAGACCGCGGGATGTTCAGTAACCCCAAGTCGGCCGAGCTGAGGGACCTGGAGGTGGTGTGGGGGGTAAGCAGATTTTTGGTGTAGTTGGGGGCAAACCCGTTAAGGGCTTTGTAGACATAAAGAAGGATCTTTCGGGTCGAGACCCTTCCTCATCCATCCGCACCAACGTCTTATACTTATTCCTCTCACGATTTTGTACACCTCTGTAAGATCTCCCCACAAATCCTTCTCTGTGGCCAGCATGCGAAGGCCCACGCGTCATTTTAGGCCGCATTAACATGGGTGCTTGGCAAAGACCAGCCAGCAGTGGCTTGACCCTTGACCCTTGCGTGGTTGTGAACTTTCACGTAACAATAGGCACCAACTCTCTGTCTCTTTGGCAGGAAAGCAGCATATTGGAGACTTGTTGAGGAAGAGCAACTCTCAGAGGTAGGACTTGGACCTTTGTTCTCTCCGTGTCGTTGCAGCGTGCTTTTTCCATTTGCATCTCTGGAAAGTGCAGACTGACGTTTGTCCTTCTTGTCCCCACAGTGCCCTCGCAACTGAACAGGACGTGGAGGTAGGTGGGCCGTCTGCAAGCTGAGCGCTGTTTAGTTTTAGAGATTCAGCGCGGAAACAGGCCCTTCGGCCCACCAAGTCCCCGCCGACCAGTGATCCCCGCACGTTAACATTATTCCACACGCACCAGGGACAATTTACAATTTACCCCCCCCCCCCCCCATAAGTGGTTCAAACCAGTTGTCTCTGCACTTGGTGGTGGATGTATGGAACAAGCTGCCGGAGGAGGTAGTTGAGGCAGGGACTATCGCAACATATAAGAAACAACTAGACAGGTACATGGATAGGGCAGGTTCGGAGGGATATGGGCCAAACGCAGGCAGGTGGGACTAGTGTATATGGGACATGTTGGTCGGTGTTGGCAAGTTGGGCCGAAGGGCCTGGTTTCCATGCTCTGGGTGTGAGTCTAAAAGTCTAGAGGGGCATGGGTCATATGCGGGAAGGTGGGACTAGCGTAAATGGGGCATGTTGGTTGGCTTGGGCAAGTTGGGCCAAAGGGCCTTTGACATATTATATGACTCTAACATGGTTGAGGAGCAGGAGAGAAACGGGAATCACAGAGGGGGAGCTAGTGAGAGAGGGTTTCACAGAACTCCCATTGGAGAGAGGAGTTCTCCAGTTGTACAGGGCCCTAGTGAGACCACACCTGGAGTATTGTGTGCAGTTTGGGGCTCCACATTCTTGCTATTGAGGGAGTGCAGTGTAGGTTCACAAGGTTAATTCAGAGCTACCATGTAGTATGGAGTTTCCGTATTTTGGACGGAAATGCGATCAGAATACGGATGTTGCTTTGTAAAATACGTATTTATTTAAAATCGGCCCGACTTCCTGTTTCATCCTGCTGTTTAAAAAATGCAAGGATATAAAAAGTCATACTGTAACTCTAAAAATTATAGCAGATTAAATCTATTAGTATTTTCATTTTCAAGACCTGCATGATTATTTTTGTAAGCTTTGATCTGCCTGTCCCGCTACAGGTTTAAACAGCGCTGTCAGTGTAACGCTATGGGTTCTAATTATAGCGCTACCAGCTGGAACGCTATTGCCTTTACACATAGATCTATGGCCACAGCGCTATAGGTCACAGACTGTTCGGGGAGGGAGAAGGCGAGAGGGGATAAGAGAGGGAGGGAAAGGGAGAGAGAGAGGGAGGGAGGGAGGGTGGGAGGGGGAGGGACAGAGAGGAAGGAGGGAGAGAGAGGGAGGGAGGGAGAGGGAGGCTTCCAAAATGGCTTCTACATCATCATCTGGTGCTAAAAGCAGGAAGCAGCCGTTCAAACAGAAGTATATAAAGAGATGGCAATGAATGCACTGTCAAGTAAGGTGCGTAGAAGACATGTCAATTGGTAGCAAAGTTATGCATTCTTGTACTCTTACATTGGTATGACCACACATAAAAAAACAACATTTTTTTCAGCAAAATAGCACCTCGTAAAAATACTGATTTCCTCAGCAAAATACTGATTTTAAGGTACTAGAATACTGAAATGCTCTGACAAAACTTGGCAGTTCTGTTAATTCCTGAGATGAAGGGACTGTCATCTGCTGAGAGAATGGAGCGGCCAGTAGCAGGACAGATATTAACACCGAATCATCTCTTGTGTTAAACGCAGGCCGAGTTTCTCCGCTTCTCGCTGGGCTTCAAGTGCGATATGTTCACCCTGGATAAGAGGCTGCGTCTGGAGGAACGATCCCGGGACCTGGCGGAATTGAATCTGAAGAAGGAGATTGAGAAATGTCAGCAAGCTTTGCAGGTCGGCACGGAGCTCATTTGTCGTCTTGCTGGTAGAAAAATCAAAGCTTTCATTCTATTTGTTTTATTCCTGCGTGTGCAGGAGTGTAGGATGGGTCTGCAGATGCTGGTTTATACCGTACATTGGACACCTAGTGCTGGAGGAACTCAGCAGATCAGGCAGCATCTCTGGAGAAAAGGGGTGGGTGACATTTCGGGCAGGGACCCTTCTTTGGGGAGGGAGAGGGGGACTGTAGGTAGGAAAAGGCCAGAACAAATCAGGGCCCGGCAACAGATGACCACGGAAGGGTGAAGCCCATACTGACCAATTGTTGGCTGGGGAAGAGGTGATAACAAAGAGATACGGGGGGTGCAAACAATGGGTCTTGCAGGATGACTAGAACGGGGGAGGGGGGGCAGAGAGGGAATGCAAGGGTTACTTGAATCTAGAGAAACCAGGATTCATACCGCTGGGTTGTAAGCTGGCCAAGCGAAATATGAGGTCTGCTCCCTCCAATGTGTGTGTGGCCTCACTCTTGACAATGGAAGAAGCCCTGGACCGAAAGGTCAGAGTGGGAAGGGGAGTTAAAATGGTTGGCAACCGGGAGATCGCGTGGGCCAAGGGGGACTGAGCGTAAGTGTTCGGCCCAGAAATGATCGCCCAGTCTACACTTGGTCTCACCGATATATAGGAGCCCACAATAAGCGAAATGGATAAAGTAGATGAGGTTGGAGGAGGTGCTTCAGCCTGAGGAAGGGTTCTGACCCCAACCATGACCCATCCTTTATCTCCAGAGATGTTGCCTGACCCTCTGAGTTACTCCAGCACTTTATGTTGATCTTCGTTTCATTCCTACTCTTTCCTCACACTACCCTCTTCACAATGTTACCAACGATGTATCCTGGACCAGCCACATTAATGTGACAGGCAAGATGGCAGACCAACGCCTCTACTTCCTCAAGAGACTGATCTCCACCATAGAAAGCATGCCGTCATGTTACATAGCTTTAGAGTTTAGAGATACAGCGCGGAAACAGGCCCTTTGGCCCAGCGCTGTCTAGAGATCACCCCGCACACTAGCACTCTCCCACACACACCAGGGACAATTTACAATTTTACCGAAGCCCATTAATCTGCAAAACTCTACGTCTTTGGAGTGTGGGAGGAAACCGGTGCACCCGGTGAAAACCCACGCGGTCACGGGGAGAACGTACAAACTCCGCCCAGACAGCACCTGTGATCAGGATCGGACCCGGGTCTCTGGCGCTGTGAGGCAGCAACTCTACCACTGCGCCACCTCTTCACAGCTTGGTTTAGGAACAGCTCTGCCCAAGACTGTAAAAAAATAGCAGAGAGTTACTTGCAGATGTAGCCTAGTTCTTCACACAGAGCCTCAAAAAAGCAGACAAGATAATCCAACACCCGTCCCACTCCAGATACAGAAGCTTGAAAGTGCCCACCCCCAGACACAGGAACAGCTTCTTCCCCTCTGTTATCAGGCTTCTGAACGGTCCTTCCATAAGCCAGGGTACTGTCCGATTCACCTCTACCCCATTGCGGACATTGGACTGTGTCTCTGGAACTGATGCACTACAATGCTGAGAACTGTATTCTGCACTCTGTATCTTCCCCTTTGCTCTACCTGTTGTACTTGAGTTTGACTTGATTGTATTAATGTACAGTACTATCTGACCTGGTTGAATAGCATGCAAAAAAATATCTTTGCTGTACCTCGATACACATGAGATCTTCAGTTTCTTCTCGCACTCCAAAGACGTACAGGTTTGTAGGTTAACTGGCTTGGTGTATGTGTAAATTACCCCTAGTGTGTGTGGGATAGCGTTAAGGGCCTGACCCACTTTCACGGCCTAATTCACGACCTTTTTTACTCGTGGACATTTTTCATCAGGCTAGAAAAGGCGCCCCGACCCTACTTGATGCCACGAGTACCTACGACTAGCATCACGACCTGCTACGACCTACCTACGACCTCGTGACGACCATGCTGCGAGTATGAGTCAAGGGCAAACTCGGCAGAGGTCGTGAATTAGGTGGTGAAAGTGGGACAGGCCCTTCAGTGTGTGGGGACCACTGGTCGGCGCGGACTCGGTGGGCTGAAGGGCCTGTTTCTGCGCTGTATCTCTAAACTAAACTAAACATGACAATAACAAGCCTACACCTATAAAGTAAACTAACACTGCATGCAACTCGTTCTATATATCTCGCGCTGATAGTAGGCCATGGTGGTTCATCCAAGGAAGCCTGTTCACCACCGCGCCACATTAAAACACCCAGATCCATGACTTAGGGTGGACAATGTCTCCATTTCTTGGTGTATTCACCACATCCCACCCTCTCTTCTGCCCCTCCTCTCCCTGCTTAGTTTGGTTTAGTTTAGAGATACAGCATGGGAACAGGCCCTTCGCACTATCCAGTCCGTGCCGACCAGCGATCCCCGTATCTGACACACAGCCTACACACACTAGGGACAAATTACAATTTTTACCGAAGCTGATTAAGCTACAAAAACCTGCACGTCTTTGGAGTGCGGGAGGAAACCGGAGAGAACCCACGCAGGTCACGGGGAGAACGTGCAGACTCCGCACGGACAGCACCCGCGGTCAGGATCGAACCCCAGCAACTCTTCCGCTGGGCCGCCGTTCCGCCCCAGCTCTCTGTCACATTTCTGCCTTGTGTTTCCCGCAGACGGTGAGGCCCCTGTGTGAAGAGGAGCAGTCGGTGGAGATCTTCGAGAAGCTTGAGAAAAGTCTCGGCATCCTCACCCAGACCATCACGAGGGTAGTGAGCCGTGCGGAAATGTTGGGAGCCATTCACCAGGTGAACCACGTTGACTCTTGTTGGCCAAGGTCTTTGTACCGGGACTTTCCGATTCCTCGTCTCGTACCTTCTGCCTTATTTTATCTCTGGCCTTTGTTCCTATCAATACACAATAGACAATAGGTGCAGGAGTAGGCCATTCGGCCCTTCGAACCAGCACCGCCATTCAATGTGATCATGGCTGATCATCCACAATCAGTACCCCGTTCCTGCCTTCTCCCCATATCCCCATGACTCCGCTATTTTTAAGAGCCCCATCTAGCTCTCTCTTGAAAGCATCCAGAGAACCTGCCTCCACCGCCCTCTGAGGCAGAGAATTCCACAGACTCACCACTCTCTGTGAGAAAAAGTGTTTCCTCGTCTCCGTTCTAAATGGCCTACTCCTTATTCTTAAACTGTGGCCCCTGGTTCTGGACTCCCCCAACATCTGGAACATGTTTCCTGCCTCTAGTGTGTCCAAGCCCTTAACAATCTTATATGTTTCAATGAGATCCTCTCATCCTTCTAAACTCCAGAGTATCAAAGCTAGGCACAAAATGGTGGAGTAACTGAAGAAGGATCTCGACCTGAAACGTCACCCATCCCTTCAATCCAGAGATGCTGTCTGACTCACGGAATTACTCCAGCATTTTGTGTCTGTCTTCGGTTTAAACAGGCATCTGCAGTTCCTTCCGACTCACGTCATTCCAGTCATTAACCTCCCCCCTCACCTGTATTCACCTATTACCTGCCAGGCTTTGTCCTGCCCCACCTCTACTCCTGCTTTCTTCCCCCCCCCCCCCCTCAAATCAGTCTGAAGAAGTGTCCCGACCTAAAATGTCACCCAGCCACCTTCTCCAGGGATGCTGCCTGACCCACTGAGTTACTCCAGCACTTTGTGTCTTTTTCCCACGTTAGGACATTACCCTTCTCTGCCTTGCCTGAGATGTTGACTATTTAAGTGTCTGTCTAAATGCCCCCTCATTGTGGCATCTGCTTCCACCACCACCCTTGAGAACACGTTGCGGATACCAACCATTCTTTATCAACGGAAATCTACCCCTCAGTCCCTTTAAGACTTTCCTCTCGTGGAGAAATCTAGAAGCAGGGATCGGTCTTAAAACTAAATGTAACCACTCGGTTACATTACTCCTTGATTCAGTTCCATATCTGATCTGGGAGCGCTGGCACTACATATATTGATGGTTGAGATGAGCAACGACCAGGGCACTCCGCAAGAGCCGGGCAGTGCCAGCGGTGGTGGCTTCACGATCACCATCTACAATATCTGCAAGTGTTTAACAACCTCCTCTCTCACTGCCCCCCCCCCA
Organism: Amblyraja radiata; assembly: GCF_010909765.2. Classification (NCBI taxonomy): domain Eukaryota; kingdom Metazoa; phylum Chordata; class Chondrichthyes; order Rajiformes; family Rajidae; genus Amblyraja; species Amblyraja radiata. Next base: position 7,955,064 of record NC_045976.1, on the reverse strand, counting down.
CCTCTGTGATACCCCCTTCCCACCAACTCTACGACCACATCCTAACCCAGACCCGGTACCACAGCCACGTTTGCTTTCTCCCTCAGCCCTCTGGCTCCACCTCTTCCTTTCTTCTTTCCTTCTTTCCCCCCCCCCCCCCTCCCCCCGCACCCACCCTCACATCAGTCTGAAGAAGGGTTTTGGCCCGAAATCATGCCTATTTCCTTCGCTCCATAGATGTTGCCGCACCCGTTGAGTTTCTCCACCATTTTTGTCTACCTATTAAATATTGTTTGCCATTTATTTCATTAACTGAATCTGGTGAAGCGGCATTTGGGTTATTGCTTGCAGTTCTGGTCACACCGTTGCAGGAAGGATGTGGAGGCTTTGTGCAGAGGATGATGCGGGTACAGCTACAGGGAGACATTGGACATACGTATATTGTGGGATACATTTGGAGTCATGGAGTCAGACAGCGTGGAAACAGGCCCTTCGGCCCAACTAGCCCACACCGGCCAGCATGTCCCATCTGCACTAGTCCCACCTGCCTACGTTTGGCCCATATCTCTCTAAACATGTCCTATCCATGTACCTGTCTAAATGATTCTTAAACATTGCAATAGTTCCTCCCTCAGCTATCCTCTCTTGCAGCTCGTTCTATACACCCACCACCCTTGGAGTAAAACAATGTTACCCCGCAGTTTCCAATTAAATCTTCCTCCCCTCACCTTAAATCACCCCTCCCCACCTTAAATCTCCTACCCTCACCTTAAATCACACCCCCCCCACCTTAAATCTCCCGCCCTGACTTTGAATTTCCCCCCCCTCAAAATAAATCTTCCCCCCCTCACCTTAAATCTACCCCCTCACCTTAAATCACCCCCCCCACCTTAAATCACCCCCCCACCTTAAATCACCCCCACCACCTTAAATCACCCCCCTCACCTTAAATCACCCCCCCTCACCTTAAATCACCCCCCCACCTTAAATCACCCCCCCCCTCACCTTAAATTGCCCCCCTCACCACCTTAAATCACCCCCCCTCACCTTAAATCACCCCCCCTCACCTTAAATCACCCCCTCTCACCTTAAATCACCCCCCCCCCACCTTAAATCACCCCCCCACCTTAAATCACCCCCTCACCTTAAATCACACCCCCTCACCTTAAATCTCCCCCTCACCTTGAATTTGCCCCCTCACCGTAAATTTTCCCCTCCCCTCACAATAAATCTTTCTCCCCTCATCTTAAATCTCCCCCACCTTAGATTCTCCCCCCCCCCCCCCCCCCCCCTGCATCTTAAACCTTCCCTCCCAGCATCTTGGCCACTCAATGTGGTGGGAGTGTGTGGCGTATTATTTATTCCCACGGGTTGCTCAGTTAAATGAGTGTTTTGTCTAAACCGTGCAATGACTGCTGGTGTTTGCGCCCACCAGGAGACGCGGGTGAACAAGGCGGTGGAGGTAATGATCCGCTACGTTGAGAACCTGAAGCGGATGTACGTGAAGGAACACTCAGAGCTGGAGGAGATGAAGCAAGTGCTGCTCCACAACGGAAACTCACTTCGAGATCACCCAGGTACCCGCCGCTGATCATCGGCATTTGGTCGTTGCTATAAAAGTAGCGGGCGAGCTGTTTCCAGTCCTGCTCTTCGAATGAACCACCCTTCCAGGAGTACTCCATCCAGAGCAGCACGGTGGCACAGCGGTAGAGTTGCTGCCTTGCACCGCTTACAACGCCAGAGACCCGGGTTCGAACCCAACTACGGGTGCTCTCTGTACGGAGTTTGTACGCTCTCCTCGAGACCTGCGTAGGTTTTCTCCGAGGACTTCGGTTTTCCCCCACGCTCCAAAGACGTACAGGTTTGTAGGTTAATTGGCTTGGAATAAGTGTAAAAATTGTCCCTAGTGTGTGCAGGATAGTGTTAATGTGTGGGGATCACTGGTCGGCATGGACTCGCTGGGCCGAAGGGCCTGTATCATTAAACTAAACTACTCCATTTACACCTCACCCTGCCCCGCCAAGGCCAGCAGCATAATCAAAGACAAATCTCAGCCCGGCCACTCCCTCTTCTCCCCTCTCCCATCGGGCAAAAGGTGTAGAAGTGTGAAAACGCACACCTCCAGACTCGGGGACAGTTTCTTCCCAGCTGTTATCAGGCAACTGAACCTCCCTACCAACACCCAGAGAGCGGTCCTGAACTACTATCTATCTACCTCATTGGAGACCCTCGGACTATCTTTGATCGGACTTCACTGGCTCTATCTTGCGCGAAACATGATTCACGATATCCCCTTCAACATGTATCTGTACACTGTGAATGGCTCGATTGTAATCCTGTATAGTCTTTCCGAAACATCGCCCATCCTTTATCTCCAGAGATGCTGTCTGACCCGCACTTTGTGTGTATATTTGGCATAAACTAGCATCTGCAGTTCCCTTCTACACATCAAACTAGTGTGAAAGGGTGATCGATGGTTGGCATGGACTCAGCGGGCCGAAGGGCCTGTTTCCATGCTGTATCTCTAAGCTGATCCAATCTTTGACCCATTACTTTTAACACAACGCTGCAACCTTTGAACTTCAAGACTGGAAAACAATGGCAGTCTTTCCATTGTTAATCGATGTTTCATTCGTTTACAGATGAACCCAGGAACAAGAGGTTCCCCAGCCAGACATACGGCAAAGTAAGTGTGTGAAGTGCGTTGCCTTTTCAAACCATCTTTTATCAGACTTTACTGGACTTTATAGAGTCACACAGCATGGAAACAGGCACAACTTGCCCACTCCAGCCAACATGTCCCATCTACACTAGTCCCACCTGCCTGCGTTTGTCCCAGATCCCTCAAAACTTGTCCATCCATGTACCTGTCCAATTGCTGCTTAAAATATGCGATAGTCCCTGCCTCAACTACCTCCTCCGGCAGCTCATTCCATACACCCACCACTCTTTGTGTGAAAAACGTTACACCTCAGATTCCTATTAAATCTTACCCACCTCATCCTAAACCTAAACCATTTGGTCCTCGATTCCCCTACTCTGGGCAAGAGACTGTGCATCTACCCAATCTATTCCTCTCATGATTTTATACACCTCTATAAGATCACCCCTCATGCTCCTGCCCTCCAGGGAATAGAGTCCCACCCTACTCAACCTCTCCCTATAGCTCTGAAACCTCAAGTCCTGGCAACATCTTCGCAAATCTTCTCTGCACCCTTTCCAGCTTGACAACATCTTTCCGAGAAAGGAATAGAGTGCAGATCTTGCACTGAAGGTTATTTACTTCATCACATGGATGGTATACACTGTGGATGGCTCGATTGTAATCATGTATTGTCTTTCCGCTGACTGGCTAGCAGGCAACAAAAGCTTTTCACTGCACCGTGCTACACGTGACAATAAACTAAACTGAACTAAACCAATTGAAGACAGGAACCTGTGTTAGTCTCAGGATACACCAAGGCTGAGCGCTGTAAATGTCTTTGTCTTGGAAGGACCCGTCATAATTTCAATGGTGACTCAGTAACTCAGCGGGTGAGGCAGCATCTCTGGAGAGAAGGAAGGAATGGGTAACTCTCGACCCGAAACGTCGCCCATTCCTTCAAAGTTTATTCTACCTGTTCTCCTGGTTACCAAGCACTTTAACTCCCCTTCCCATTCCCACCCTGATCTTTCTGTCCTGGGCCTCCTCCATTGTCGGAGTGAGGCTGAACACAAATTGGAAGAACAGCACCTCATATTCGCTTGGGCAGCTTACACCCCAGTGGTATGAATATTTATTTCTCGAACTTCAAGTAACCGTTGCATCCCCTCTCTCCATCCCTCCCCCACCCTAGTCATACGAGCCTCAAAGTCGTTGTGTTGAGTCTCGTTGTCTGTAACTCATTTTCACCTAGTCAACAGCTAACAATGGCCTGTCTCCTATATCATTGTTACATTTTTTGCATACCTTTCATTCATTGTTCTATATCTCTACATCAACGTCTATATCTCTCGTTTCACTTTCCCCTGACTGAAGAAGGGTCTCGGCCCGAGACGTCACCTATTCCTTTTCTCCAAAGATGTTGTCTGACCCGCTGAGTTACTAGTGTCTATCTTTACCTTTGTGCTTATCAGGACTTTGCTATCCATAAGCTCACTCCCGGGCACCCTATGTTACAGCAGTGACTAAGCTTTAAATATTGTCTATGGACTGCATTTGGATTTCTCAGTCTCCACCCTCGTCCACCCCATCTTGCCTGCCTCCCTCCCTCCCTGACATAAGGTCATAAGTGATAGAAGTAGAATTAAAGCCCTGCCCCACGGTACGAGTTCATTCCAAGAGCTCTCCCGAGTTTAAAAAAAATCAAACTCGTGGTAAGCACGGAGACTGAACGTAGCGGGTACATCGGAGCTCGGGGACGTCTCTTAGCGGCTCGTAACGCTAACGGCAGGTACTCGTGAAGACTCGCTAACGGCAGGTAAGCACGGGAAGACTCGTGAAGATTTTTCAACACGTTGAAAAATGTCCATGAGAGCCCCGAGTACCGACGAGTGGCCATTACCGTAAATCTCCGAGTTCGAATCGGGGCAAACTCTGGAGAGCTCGTGGAATGAACTCGTACCGTGGGACAGGGGTTTTAGGCCATTCGGACCATCAAGTCTACTCCATGGCTGATCTATCTCTCCCTCCTAACCCCATTCTCCTGCCTTCGCCCCATAACCTCTGACACCCGTACTTATTACTGCACGGTTGGGCTCTTCCTGCTTGAACGTAACTATTCCACGCTCTAATCCGTTGACACTGTGTTCTCTTCGAGGGTCCCTTGCGAAGAGTGAGCATCGCCGCGATCCCGAGAAGCAGCGGCGGAGTGCAGTTTAATGCGGTAAGAAATCGTAGACACGGTGAGGAGCAGCTTCTTCCACTCTGCTACCCGGCTCCTGAACGGCCTTTCCATAAGCTCGGCTACAGCCCCGATTCCCCAACCTACCCCATTGCGATCATTGGACGTTATCCATGGAACTGGTGCGCTACAATGCTGAGAACTATACTATGCACCCTGTATCTTCCCCTTTGTCCACCTATTGTAGTATCATTGTCTAAATAGCCAATGATACATTCATATAGTCTCATTGCATTTATTGATCGTGTATGAGTTTGGCTTGATTGCATTTGTTATCTAGTATTATCTGATTCGAATGGATAACATGCAAAGCAAAGCTTTTCACTGTACCTCGGTACAGGTGATGATCATACACCTGAGATGCCGTACACTGGAGAGAAGCTTCAAAACGTCACTACTTGCAATCTTGAGTTTCTCAAGCTCTTCACCAACTCAGAACATATCTGCTTCCGTCTGTAGCTCTCGTCGTGCGTTTCAGGCTCCCCATCGTTCTCTCTGTTTAAAAACAAAGTATCTGTCCTGCACATATCCTTCAAGCTTTGCCCCTCTCATCGTAAAGTTGTGCCCTCTAGTTTTTGACATTTCGACTCTGGTGGGGGAAGCGGGGGGCGGGTGGAAATTCAGACAGTCTAGCTTATCTATGCCTCTTGTGTCTCCTCCAGACAGGATCATGTGCAGGCAGACAACATTTGTTTTTACCACGTACAGTATCGTGGTCGGCACGGATATTGCGGGCTGAATGGCCTGTTCCTGCCTTGTACCGTTCTATGTTCTCTACTGCACAGTATGGTGTTAATGATGGCTTATGGAGAAGAGTACTAGCTAAGATTAAGTTTGGAGACACAAGGAACTGCAGGGGTTGGGGTCTTGAGCAAAACGCAAAGTGCTGGAGGAACTCGGCAACTCTTCTGAGTCTGAAAAAAATGTCCGGACCCAACACATTGTGCGTCCATGTCCTCCACAAGTGCTGTCTGACCCGCTGAGTTCCTCCGGCAGTTAGCGTTTTGCTCACTCTTTAGATTTGCTGACTTGCAATTGAAAAATGGGTAGCAAATGGAAGTTGTACATCCTACTGGAGAAACCCCTGGTCTCTGCCCACCAGGCTCGCACTTCCCGCGTCAGCCCAGGCTGAAGACCGGTCCTTGGGGGGCCTTTGGGTTGAAGTAGGAATGGGAGGTTGGAATGGTTGAGGGGAGGAAGCTGGAGATGTGCGGGGAGAACGTACAAACTCCGCACAGACAGCAGCGATGGTCAGGATGGAACCCGGGTCCCCAGCTCTGCAAGGCAGCAGCGATGGTCAGGATGGAACCCGGGTCCCCAGCTCTGCCAGCTCTGCAAGGCAGCAACTCTACTGCTGCGCCACCGTGCCGCCACTGCAGCTGTAAACCTTTTTCTCTCTTAATTTGTGCTTCAGTTGGGGGAGATTGAAATCAGAAGAAAGTCTGAAGGAGACCAGGACAAGTTGCGGAGCAAGTTCACCAGGAAGATAAGCAATTGGTAGGTCCACCTGTACATTGTAAGTCATCTCGGCTTGAGTGGGTTCTGTAGGTGAGGTAGTAATCACGACCACTTCATGGAATCCCACTCCACGTAAGGACATTCACCTCATTGAAACATATAAGATTATTAAGGGTTTGGACACGCTGGAGGCAGGAAACATGTTCCCGATGTTGGGGGAGTCCTGAACCAGGGGCCACAGTTTAAGAATAAGGAGTAAGCCATTTAGAACGGAGACGAGGAAACACTTTTTCTCACAGAGAGTGGTGAGTCTGTGGAATTCTCTGCCTCAGAGGGTGGTTATCTGGATGCTTTCAAGAGAGAGCTAGATAGGGCTCTTAAAAATAGCGGAATCAGGGGATATGGGGAGAAGGCAGGAACGGGGTACTGATTGGGGATGATCAGCCATGATCACATTGAATGGCGGTGCTGGATCGAAGGGCCGAATGGCCTACTCCTGCACCTATTGTCTATTGACTGAAAATCTATTCACTTCAACTCGCTCCATTCTTTTCCCAGGAAGCTACAATGGGTCTTGTTTGATAAATGATTTCCCTAATTGCTCACCTCAAGGGCATTTGGACTTTAGCAATAATGTCTGAAACAGAAGATGCTGGAAATACTCAGCAGGTCAGTCAGCATCTGTCAAGATGAAGATTTCTCATTGCGATTGAGAGATGGTTAGAGAAGAGAGGAGTGCTAAGTTGTGGTGAAAGTGTGAAGGGAATCTTTCTGATAGTTTAGTTTAGAGATACAGCGTGGAAACTTGGCCCATCGGCCCACAGAATCCGAGCCGACTTGCCCTACACTCGTTCCATCTTACACACTGGGGACTATTTACAGAAGCCAATTAAACTACAAATCTACACGTCTTGGGAATGTGGGAGGAAACCGGAGCACCCGGAGAAAACCCACGCGGTCACGGGGAGAACGTGCAAACTCCAAATAAACAGCAACCGTAGTCAGGATCAAACCTGGTGCTGTAAGGTGGCAACTCGACCGCTGCACCACCATGATGCTCAACTTTTCTAATAAACAGTTTAATATAATTGAACATTTTGTTTAAAGTGACTATGCGTACATGCTCCATGATAAAATGATGATGGAAGTGTCTCAGAATGTAGTGCTGGCTCTAAAAGGGAGTAGCTGAAATAAAGGTTGAATAGAAAACATAGAAACATAGAGAATAGGTGCAGGAGTAGGCCATTCGGCCCTTCGAGCCTGCACCGCCATTCAATATGATCATGGCTGATCATCCAACTCAGTATCCTGTACCTGCCTTCTCTCCATACCCCCTGATCCCTTTATCCACAAGGGCCACATCTAACTCTCTCTTAAATATAGCCAATGAACTGGCCTCAACTACCTTCTGTGGCAGAGAATTCCAGAGATTCACCACTCTCTGTGTGAAAAATGTTTTCCTCATCTCGGTCCTAAAGGATTTCCCCCCTTATCCTTAAACTGTGACCCCTTGTTCTGGACTTCCCCAACATCGGGAACAATCTTCCTGCATCTAGCCTGTCCAACCCCTTAAGAATTTTGTAAGTTTCTATAAGATCCCCCCTCAATCTTCTAAATTCTAGCGAGTACAAGCCGAGTCTATCCAGTCTTTCTTCATATGAAAGTCCTGATATCCCAGGAATCAGTCTGGTGAACCTTCTCTGTACTCCCTCTATGGCAAGAATGTCTTTCCTCAGATTAGGAGACCAAAACTGTACGCAATACTCCAGGTGTGGTCTCACCAAGACCCTGTACAACTGCAGTAGAACCTCCCTGCTCCTATACTCAAATCCTTTTGCTATGAATGCTAACATACCATTCGCTTTCTTCACTGCCTGCTGCACCTGCATGCCTACTTTTAATGACTGGTGTACCATGACACCCAGGTCTCGCTGCATCTCCCCTTTTCCTAATCGGCCACCATTCAGATAATAAAACTATCGTAACCACTTTGTTTCTGCAGAGGTGCTTCTCAATGTTAACATTTGCTTATTTTCTTAATCTTGCCCTTCACAATTCTTGTCATCGGTTAACTTAGCATCATGTTCGGCAAGGACAATGTGGGCTGAACAGCCTGTTTAGTTTAGTGGCCACCGAGTCGGCGCCGACCATCGATCACCCGTTCACACTAGTTCTTATCCCACTTTCTCATCCACCCGCTACACACTAGGGACAATTTACAGAGGGCCTCTTAACCTATAAACCCACACGTCTTTAGGATGTGGGAGGAAACCCATGCGGGCACAGGGAGTATGTGGAAACACACACGCACACACACACGCACACACACACACAGACACGACAGACACACAGACAGAGACACACACAGACAAACACACACACACGCACGCACGCACACACACACACACATACAGACAAACACACACACACACACACACGCACACACACACACACACACAAACAGACACACGCACATAAACACACACACACACACACACACACACAAACACACACAGACAGAGACACACACAGACAAACACACACACACACACACACACACATACACAGACACAGACAGACACACAGACAGAGACACACACAGACAAACACACACACACGCACGCACGCACACACACACACACACAGACAAACACACACACACACACACACGCACACACACACACACAAACAGACACACGCACATAAACACACACACACACACACACACACACACACAAACAGACACACAGACAGAGACACACACAGACAAACACACACACACACACACACACACATACACAGACACACACACACATAAACACACACACACACACACACACACACACACACAGACACACACACACACACAGCCCCAGCCCCCCACCCCCTAAGGTCGAGATCAAACCCGGCTCTCTGGCGCTGTGAGGCAGTGGTTCTACCAGCTGGGCCACCATTCCTGTTTGGACCCAAACCATGCACCTTTGTCAATGATCTACTCCCGACTGCAATGTTCATGGCAAGATGAAATTGGCATTTAACGTCTGACAACTCCTATAACCTTTGCACTTTTCCTGCTCTAGGACATTTTTAGGGCCAAAGCCACATGATGCCTCCAGGTCCCGGCCTTCACTTCATCAGTTTATCAGCACCTGTACCTGGGGAAAAAAGGGCAGTCAGCTGTTCAATAAAGGGTGAGGTCCTATTGATCAATTCAGATCTCACTTCACCTTGAAGGTAGGAGACTTCCTTGCTGGATTTGGTTGAGTTTGCTCTTCCTACCAGATGGCCGTTGAGAAGATGGAGATTGCTCTTCCTCCTCGGGTACCACCAGTGGTTGAACACTCTCTCCTCCAAGACAATAGGTGCAGGAGTAGGCCATTTGGCCCTTCGAGCCAGCACCGTCATTCAATGTGATCATGGCTGATCATCCTCAATCAGTACCCCGTTCCTGACTTCCTCCCCATATCCCCTGACTCCACTATATTTAAGAGCTCAAACTCAGAAGGTTGTTACTTCAGATCGCACTCCAGCCACTTGAGCTTGGATATCGGGCGCTGCTCTAGATCGCGATACTGTGGCAGATACTCTCTCCCTTGATGAGACCATCTCTGATCCATATCCAACCATCTGCCCATCCAAAACCCCCTTCACCTCTATCTGCCTACTACTTGCTAAGCTTTATCCTGCCCCACCTCTCTTCCAGCTCTCTACTCCCCCCCCCCCTGCCCACCCTCCTCCCAGTCTGACGAAGGTTCCCGACCCGAAACATCACCTATCCATCTAAGCCAATTGACCTTAAAACTTGTACATCTTTGGGGGCCCGGTCACCATTTTGAGGAAGAGAAGGGGAGGAAAAGTTTTCCTTGAGGCCTTGAAGCAACATTTTCTTCTTCAGAGAGGCAGCCAACAAGCAACATGGGCAGGGCTGGATTAACCAGTAAGCAAAATAAGCACGTGCTTAGGGCATCAAGGGAAGGGGGGTACCACAGAAATGGTAAATGGTTTACGGCACAAAAGAAATCACTTTAAACTTGCTAAAATAATATTCGAAGTGGTTTATATGATTGGAAGTATACAAAACTAAACATTATTTTCCATCTTACTGTTAGTTTTGTTTCATTTTGAAAAATAAAAATTTATTTTATGGTTTATTATTGTTTATATTTTTATTTTTCAAAATGAAACAAAACTAACAGTAAGATGGAAAATAATGTTTAGTTTTGTATACTTCCAATCATATAAACCACTTCGAATATTATTTTAGCAAGTTTAAAGTGATTTCTTTTGTGCCGTAAACCATTTACCATTACATATATATGGGGGCACCAAAATCTTTTAAGTGCTTAGGGCCTCTATGGGCCTTAATCCGGCCCTAAACATGGGTTATCTTCAGCTTTTCAAAAGCTGCTTTAGTGACGTCTCTGCAAAAGTGTCCAGTTACAACCCAACGGTATGAATATTGATCTCTCTAACCAAGTAACGCTTGCATCCCCCCCCCCCCCTCTCTTCATCCCTCCTCCACCCTGGTCATCGTACTAGTTTCACCGTCGTTCTGTAGTTTCCACTCTTTATCACCTTCCCCACAGCCAACAATGGACCATTGTGGGCTCAATTCCTTGATCATCTTTGCTGGCTTTGCGCATACATTTAATTTGTTCTGTGTACCTTTTCATATCTCTCGTTTGCCTCTTCCCCGATTCTCAGTCTGAAGAAGAGTCTTGACCCGAATCTTCACCCATTCTTTTTTCCATCGATGCTGCCTGACCTGCTGAGTTACTCAAGCTTTTAGTGTCTATCTTCAGTTAGTTGTAGTGGCTTAGCGATCCTGGGATGGTGACAGGGACGATGCCATGCCCTTTCTTTCCTTACCTCTAACTCTATTGAGCTTTCTGCCTTGGCATGTGGTTCCACCAAATGTGAGCTTCACCTCCATATCACATCCATTAATAAGCTTCAACAGAGTATGTACTTCCTGCGGCAGCTGAGGAAGCACAATCTGCCACAGGCAATGATGGTCCAATTCTACAGGGCCATCGTATAGTCTGTTCTCACCTTCTCCATCATGGTCTGGTTTGGCTCAGCCACCAAGCTAATCCTGGAGGCTGCAGCGAACCGTCCGATCAGCAGAGCAGGTTATTGGCAGCAACCTTCCCCCCATTGATGAACTGTAAACTGCAAGGGCCAGGAAGCGAGCGGGCAAGATCATCTCTGACCCCTCTCACCCTGGCCACAAACTCTTTGAATCACTTCCCTCTGGAAGGCGACTCCGGACTGTCAAAGCTGCCACAGCCAGACATAAAAACAGCTTTTAGCCACGAGTAGTTGCTCTACTCAACAGCCAAAAATCTGTAGCCTCCCTTTGATCTGGTATTTTGTTGGTTCACATTCTTGATCAATGGTGTTTTATCATTAATGTTTTATTATAATTAATGTTTAGTGTTTTCTGAGTCATTCGTAACTGTCATTGTATGTCATGTTGTTATGGGCGGAGCACCAAGGCAAATTCCTTGTATGTGAATACTTTGCCAATAAACTTACTTACTTTGTTCTACTTCATCCAAGTATCTGCTACTTCCCAACCCATTGACATCTAGAATCACCACTGCCCTTCATTAAGCCCCCCCAAAATCTCTGCTCCCCATCCCGCTGAGTACTATACAATGTGCTCTCCCATCCTTGGTGTTCTGCATTGGACGTTTGCCTCTCCACACGCCCCATTTCATCAATGAAAAACCTGTTGCCCGCTGAACCCTTCATGGCCATCTTTGTGACATGACCCCTCCAGCACACCCCCCCCACATCTCCATCACCAACCGTGACGCTTGGTGGGGCATCCTTGGCATATCCCTAACTCCCTTCATCCTTCTTCCCACGTCCTTCTACAAATGGCTCGCCAAATATCTGTTCTTTTAACCAACCTCTCCCAATCTTCTACATTCTTTGGTGGTGAATCTGTGGAATTTTTGGCCACAGAAGGCTATGGGGGCCAAGTCAATGGATATTTTTAAGGTGGAGATTGATAGATTCTTGATTAGTATGGGTGCCAGGGGTTATGGGGAGAAGGCAGGAGAATGGGGTTGAGAGGGAAAGATAGATCAGCCACGAGTGAATGGTAGAGTGGACGTGACGGGCCAAATGGCCTAATTCTGCTCCTATAACTTATGAACATGAACTTTTGCTGAACTGCTTTGAATTATGTTTTTGGCTGCTAATGTCTTTTTATGAATGCAAGTCATGTACTAAACCAATTAGCGGCACTGTGGCGCAGCGGTAGACTTGCTGCCCTGCAGTACTTTCAGCGCCAGAGACGCGCGTTCCATCCCGACAATGGATGCTGCCTTTACGGAGTTTGTACGTCTCCCTGTGACCGCGTGGATTTTCTCCGAGATCCATGGTTTCCTCCCACACTCCAAAGACGTACTGGTTTGTAGGTTAATTGGCTTAGTATAAATGTAAATTGTCCCTAGTGTGTGTAGGGCAATGTTAATGTGCGGGGATCACTGGTCAGCGTGGACTTGGTGGGCCGATGGGCCTGTCTCCACGCTGTATCTCTAAACTAAGTAGAGAGAGGTTGCCTATTCATTTAAATCTAGATTTGCATTATATTTGCACATGTTGATCAAGCAAAGATTCTAGTCTCACCTGGCAATAGGAAGAAGTGTGGTAAACCGACGTGAAACGTTCTGCGTTAATACTGTGCACCTTGTTACTATCCTGCAGCCCCACGGCAGAGCTGGATGTTCAGGAGGATGAAGAGAAATCAGAGGCAACAGAACCCATCTTGACAGAACCAGAGAGAGATGATCTGATCGTTCCATCGTGTACAGTGTAAGTATATTGGGAACTGCTTAAATCTGGCCGGGTATGTTGCAGCTAACAATGTATGTCTTGTGTGTCTTAGGTGTCTTAGATGTCTTAGGTGTCCTTGAGACTCTTGAAAGGCGCCCATAAATAAAATTTATTATTATTATTATTATTATTGTGTAACAGGTGACTAGCACAAACTCGCACATTTATGTAAGCTATTCCGTAAGTAGTCCGTGGTCTCCCTCTCGTAGCTTCCCCGCCCTCCCCCGTGGTCTCTGTCCAGTATCCTGCCCCCGGCTGTCCCACGATCTCCATCCAGTAGCTTTGGTCATCTTATATCTATGGAAAAGTGTGAAATTACGTCTTGAGATGGTGGGATGGTGCAGGCTCAATGCAGTGTTGTTCCTGTGAGAGCTGATGAACAGCTGGCCCACTAAAGATTAGTTTATAGTGGGCCGTTTGCACTAATTTCACTGGTAGCTGCAGCCCATCTCTGTTGTGCTGGGAGGGAGGAGGACAGCACGTTTGCTTCTATGTCCAAGTGGAAATTATTGGAACGTTTGTACACACTTGTCCACTTTCACCAAGCCCTCCTTGCGTCTGCACATTGCCTCGTAGAGTCATACAGCATGGAAACAGGCCCTTCGGCCCAACACATCCATGCCGATCAAGAAGCCTCAATTTTAAACTTGGCCCATTTGCTTGCATTTGGCCCACAGCCCAGGGGCGGCACGGTGGAGCAGCGGTAGAGTTGCTGCCTTACAGTGGCAGAGGCCCAGGTTGGGACCTGAATACAGGTGCTGTCTGTACGGAGTTTGCACGCTCTCCACGTGACCTGCGTGGTTTTTCTTGAGGTTGCCCGGATTCCTCCTACATTCCAAAGACGTACAGGTTTGCTGGTTAATTGCTTTCTGCAAATTATCCCTAGTGTGTCGGATAGTGCTCGTGTGCTGGGATCTCAATGGGCCGAATGGCCTGTTTCCACGCTGTATCTCTAAAACTAAAACCCTCTAAACCTTTCCAACTGTGTACCAGTCCAAGTGTCTTTTAAACGCTGTTATAGTACCTGCCTTAACTACCTCCTCTGACAGCTTGTTCCATATAGCCACCATGCTCTATATCAAAAAAGTTGCCCCTCAGGGGAAGTTTTGCCTTCCGACCTTAATGGTTCTTGATTCCCCTCATCTGTGCAAAGACTGATGCGCTACAACTATATTCTGCACTCTGTATCTTCCCCTTTGCTCTACCTATTGTACTTGAGACTGGCATTGTATTTTTGTACGGTATGTCTGATCTCAGTTTAGTTTAGAGATACTGTGTGGAAACAGGTCCACTGACTCCATCACCCGCACACTAGTTCTACCCTACACTAGGGATCATTTATCGAAGCAAGTTCACCTGCACGTCTTTGGAATGTGGGAGGAAGCCGGAGCACCCGGAGAAAACCCATGCGGTCACAAGGAGAGCGTGCAAACTCCATCTGTACAAACAGCACCCAAGGTCAGGATTGAACTGAAAGGCAGCTACTCTACCACTGCACCACTGTGTCGCCCTTTGTCTGTTTGGATAGCAGGCCAAACATAGTGTTCACTGTACCTCGGTACACATCTCAACGATAAACCCAAACCAAATGCATTTCGCATTCTAAAACATTATTAATCTTAAACCTTTCGAGCAGATTTTAATTTTAACCTTTTGGGCACATTTGTGAGTAAAGCAGAAGTGTGTTTGTGTGAAATGGATTAACTTTTGATGCTCTTTAAAATCTCTTCCCCCAGAAACAAAGGGCTTTGGCCCCAGCTAGCCGAATTGTGGGACTTCTTTTCCAAAAGCAACAAGGGTGCGTGGCTGCCAGTCATACTACTCTTCTCACTCAGCATTTTGGGCAGTTTTCTCATCGGCTGGTCTTTGCACACATCTGTTGATGCTGCCGCTGCCGCTGCCGTGGAGCCCGGAGACAGCTGGAAAGCTATTCAACAATTCCTCTGGCCTTACTCAGGACTTCAGCACAATGGACAGCCTCCAGTGTGACCAATGACCAGCAAGGCACACGGACATTTACTCTGCATCCCGTTGACCCTTCACTGAGAATGGCTCAGCCGACCAGTTGCTTGTTTTAATTTAAATTAAAACAAACTCTTTAAATTTTAATCTTGACAGATCATGTCAAACGAAGCATTAAGCATTGGACAACACTCATTTTTTTAACGGGCGGCTGAAGCGGCCGTAATCTAGTAAATGTTTGATATTTTTTTATTAACACCTGCAATCCTACTCAATTTTGCCTTAAGGCAAAATTAGTCAATGAAACAGGGACAGTATTTTGGGCGCAGGTGAAGTTCCCAATTGCTGTAATTCTTTTTAAACTACGCAAAGCTGAATGTGAAAAGCAACAATGTAAAGATTTATTTGCAAACCCGATATTATTTTTAAAAGCACTTTTGGAAAGTGTGCACAATAAAGTCTGTAGTTGACCTTACACTGTGTGTGACAACAGTTTGGTGGCTTGCAGAATTTCATTGACGTTGGTGAAGAAGAGGTGATCGGTGTTTAGGATCCGCTCCAGAGCGGCCTCACTTGCTTGGCCCCTCATCATGTGGTACAGGTTGGAGTAAAACTCTGTGCGCTCGTTGGTTTCTTTCGTCAACTCTGCATCAGACTCCTTCATGTTGAGATTTTGAGACCTCTCTGGTCGCAACAGGTAAAGAGACCAGCTATCCCCGCTGACCATCTCCCCAGTCAGATTCTCCCGGGCCTGTGGTGGATCGCAAGGAGAACATGCATGAGTCTGCAGAGTCCTCTAAACTAGGAGCGCAGGAGGAAGAACGGTTTCATAGCAAAAGGATTTGAGTATAGGAGCAGGGAGGTTCTACTGCAGTTGTACAGGGTATTGGTGAGACCACACCTGGAGTATTGCGTACAGTTTTGGTCTCCTAATCTGATGAAAGACATTCTTGCCATAGAGGGAGTACAGAGAAGGTTCACCAGACTGATTCCTGGGATGTCAGGACTTTCATATGAAGAAAGACTGGATAGACTCGGCTTGTACTCGCTAGAATTTAGAAGATTGAGGGGGGGATCTTATAGAAACTTACAAAATTCTTAAGGGGTTGGACAGGCTAGATGCAGGAAGATTGTTCCCGATGTTGGGGAAGTCCAGGACAAGGGGTCACAGTTTAAGGATAAAGGGGAAATCCTTTAGGACCGAGATGAGAAAAACATTTTTCACACAGAGAGTGGTGAATCTCTGGAACTCTCTGCCACAGAAGGTAGTTGAGGCCAGTTCATTGGCAATATTTAAGAGGGAGGTAGATGTGGCTCTTGTGGCTAAAGGGATCAGGGGGTATGGAGAGAAGGCAGGTACAGGATACTGAGTTGGATGATCAGCCATGATCATATTGAATGGTGGTGCAGGCTCGAAGGGCCGAATGGCCTACTCCTGCATCTATTTTCTATGTTTCTATTACCTTATAGAGGTTTATAGAGGTATTTTAGATTCTCGTGTGGAATTGGGATTGGGTTTCTTGGTTAAACATTTAACTTGAAAGAATGAAAGAATACTTTATTGCCATTTGTGACAAGTCTTTGTTATGCGTACCTAAGGTATGCAAAGAGTCGCCACATAAAGTGCGCTGACAAGGTCACAAAGTATCCCGTGCAAGGTCCTCATTCGTACTTGTGTACTTGTTAACATGTAGATAGCTCAATACTCTTGCCCAGAGTAGGGGAATTGAGAACCAGGCGCCATTGGTTTAAGGTGAAGGGGGAAAGATTTTATAGGAAACTGAGGGGTACCTTTTTCACACAAAGGGCGGTGGGTGTATGGAATGAGCTGCCCTAGGAGGTAGTTGAGGCAGGGACTATCGCAACGTTTAATGGATAGAACAGGTTAAGAGGGATATGGGCCAAACGCAGGCAAGTGGGACCAGTGTAGATGGAGCATGTTGGTCGGTGTGGGCAAGTTGAGCTGACTGGCCTGTTTCGACGCTCTATGAATGCTGAATATGGAGTTACTTGTTGTCCTATAGCATATGTGGGTATAGGCAGTTTAAATACTACTTTGGCATTGGGCTTGGTTGAGCTCTTATCCTGGTATTATAGCACGTACTTTGTGCTGTACTTTGTGATGTAACAGTGATTTATGTAAGATCATGAGGGGAATAGGTAGAGTGAATGCAGTGTCTTTTATCTAATGTTGGGCAAATCAGGAACAGGGGGACATCGATTTAAGGAGGAAGGGAAAAGATTTAATAGAAATCTGAGGAGCAATTTTTTCACCCATTTACCTTAATCCTACCTTGATCCCATTGTTCATTCTTCCCACATTTAGGATAGATGCAGTGGCGCACATGTAGAGTTACTGCCTCTCAGACCAAGAGAACCAGGTTTGATCCTGACTACCGGTGCTGTCTATATGGAGTTTGCAAGTTCTCCCCGTTATCTCCGGGTGCTCTGGTTTCCTCCCATATTCCAAAGACGTACAAGTTTACTGAGCTTTTTTGTAGGACATAGAACTAGTGTATGGGTGATCAATGGTCGGCGTGGACTCGGTGGGCTGAAGGACCTGTATCTCTAAACTAAAGAGGGGCATGGGTGTATGGAACGAGTGGCCAGAGGGGGGTCATTGAGACGGGTACTAAACCAACATTTAAAAGACATTTGGACAGGTTCATGGATAGGAAACGTTAAAAGGGACATGAACCAAACGCGGGCAGGTGGGACTGGTGTCGATGGAGCATCATAGCCAGCATAGGCTAGTTGGGCCGAAGGGCCTGTTTCCATGCTGTATAACTATGATCACTCTGTGAGTTTATTCCTGTATGGGTTAAATGCACCAGCTTAGAATGCCACCAGAGCATTACAGCACCAGATCCTGGTGTTGGGTGCTGTCAGTGTGGAGTTTCTCTGCTTTCTCCGATACACGGACTCATCAGCATCAACAACGGTGGCGTCATTGGTGAATTTATCAATGCCATTTCAGCTGTGTTTAATTACATAGTGTGAGACATTGAAAATCCAAGCTGTGGAGGTGGAACAAATGCCCTGGAGTAAGTCGCACCATGACCTAATTTATGCTTAAATATTTGAAAGAAGAAAGGGGAGCAGGAAATCATTCCGTTTGGTTCTGAGCTGATTTCAGTGGTCAGTTCATATCTTTCTAGCTCTCCCACCCCTCCAATCGATCTGAAGAAGGGTCCCCACAAATCCATGCTGCCTGGATTAGAGCGTGTCTGCTACAAGTTGGACCGACGTCACCTATCCATGCTCTCCAGGGATTCTGGCTGAGCCGTTCAGCTTAGTCCCTTCACTCAACTTTGTGTTGGCTTTAAACAATTACCACGGGATGTTCTGCCGAGTTACAGCGTCAAATGTTGCGACTTATTTGACCTATCCACGAATTCTACCTCTGCTACATTGACGACTGCATCGGTGCTGCCTCCTGCACCCATGCAGCACTCACTGACTTCATCAACTTCACAACTAATTTCCATCCTGCACTCAAATTCACTTGGACCATCTCCGACATCTCCCTACCGTTTCTAGATCTCACCATCTCCATCACAGGAGACAAGACTATTGACCGACATCAACTGCAAACCTATTGACACCCACAGCTATCTAGACTACACTTCTTCCCACCCTGCTTCCTGTAAAGATTCTATCCCCTACTCCCAATTCCTCCGTCTACACCGCATCTGCGCCCAGGTTTTCCTTACTAGATCATCGGAGATGTCCTCATTCTTTAGGAAATAGGGGTTCCTCTTTTCTATTATAGACGAGGCCTCACTAGGATCTCCTCGATATCCCACAGCTCCGCTCTTGCTCCCCCTCCCCCCATTCATAACAAGGACAGTCCCCCTTGTCCTCACCTTCTACCCCATCAGCCGTCGCATACAGCATATAATCCTCCAACACTTTCGCCACCTCCCAAGGGATCCCACTACTGGCCACATCTTCCCATCTCCACCTCTTTCTGCTTTCCGCAGCGACCGTTCCCTACGCTACTCCCTGGTCAACTCGTCCCTTCCCACCCAAACGACCCCCTCCCCAGGTACTTTCCCCTGCAACCGCAGGAGATGCGACACCTGTCCCTTTACCTCCCCCCTCGACTCCATCCAACGACCCCGACGGTCTTTCCAGATGAGGCAGAGGTTCACTTGCACCTCCTCCAACCTCATCTACTGTATCCGCTGTTCCAGGTGTGGACTCCTGTACATCGGCGAGACCAAGCGCAGGCTCGGCGATCGTTTCGCTGAACACCTCCGCTCAGTCCGCCTTCACCTACCTGATCTCCCGGTTGCTCAGCACTTCAACTCCCCCTCCCATTCCCAATCTGACCTTTCTGTCCTGGGCCTCCTCCATTGTCAGAATGAGGCCAAGCGCAAATTGGAGGAACAGCACCTCATATTTTGCTTGGGTAGCTTACGCCCCAGCGGTATGAACATTGACTTCTCTAACTTCAAATAGCCCTTGCTTTCCCACTCTCTCCATCCCCTCCCCTTCCCAGTTCTCCCACCAGTTTTACTGTCTCTGACTACATTCTATCTCTGTCCCGCCCCCTCCCCTGACATCAGTCTGAAGGATCTCGACCCGAAACGTCACCCATTCCTTCTCTCCAGAGATGCTGCCTGTCCCGCTGAGTTACTCCAGCATTGTGTGTCTACCTTCGATTTAAACCAGCATCTGCAGTTCTTTCCTACACATTGCAAATTATTTGTTCTATTCACCTGAAGAATTATTTCTTCGTGCTCACAGTTCAAGTTCCATTTACTCCATTTGAAAGCAAAGGCAGATGCCACGAGAGCCATCTGTGTGTATGTCTCGTGCTCCAGTTGTTTAATCTGTGGTAGAAATATCATTTAAAATGTGATTTTACAACCTTCCAGGTTATCACCTTTATAGCAACACATTGAGTAGCTTTCATAGAGTTAATATAGCATGGAAACAGACCATTTGGCCCACCATATCCACACTGACCAAAGGGCCCCATGCTTATTAACATAGAATATAGAACATAGAACATAGAAGAGTACGGAACAGGAACGGATCCCACCGCCAGACAATGTCTGTGCTGAACATGAAGCCAAGTAGCGGTAGAGTTGCTGCCTTACAGCGTCAGATCCTAACCACGGTACTGTCTGTAAGGAGTTCGTACATTCTCCCCGTGACCTGCGTGGGTTTTCTCCAGTGTTCTCCGGTTTCCTCCCACTCCAAAGACGTGCAGGTTTGTGGGTTAATTGGCTTCGGTAAAATTGTAAATTGTCTCTAGTGTGTGTAGGATGGTGCTAGTGTGCGGGGATCGCTGGTGGGGTGGAGTCGGTGGTTTGAGGGGCCTGTTTCCTCGCAGTATCTCTAAACTAAACTAAGCCAAACTGCATGATCCAAATCCCTGTTCCAATAGACAATAGACAATAGGTGCAGGAGTAGGCCGTTCGGCCCTTTGAGCCTGCACCGCCATTCAATGTGATCATGGCTGATCATCCCCCAATCCTGCCTCCTCCCCATATCCCCTGACTCCGCTATTTTTAAGAGCCCTATCTAGCTCTCTCTTGAAAGCATCCAGAGAACCTGCCTCCACCGCCCTCTGAGGCAGAGAATTCCACAGACTCACCACTCTCTGTGTGAAAAAGTGTTTCCTCGTCTCCGTTCTAAATGGCTTACTCCTTATTCTTAAACTGTGGCCCCTGGTTCTGGACTCCCCCAACATCGGGAACATGTTTCCTGCCTCTAGCGTGTCCAAGCCCTTAACAATCTTTGCACATCTTTCCCTGCACATCCATGTGTCTTATCTAAAAATCTCTTAAACACCACTATTGTATCTGCCTCCACTGCCTCCCCCTGGCAATGTGTTCCAGACCACCACCACTCTGTGTGTAAAAATACTTGTCCCGCAAATCTCCATTAAACTTTTCCCCTCTTGCGTTAATGCTATGCCCTCTAGTGTTGGACACCAAGAAAGGTTCTGACTGTCCACCCTGTCTGTGCCTTTCATCATTTCATACACTTCTATCACATCTCCCTTCAACCTCCGAGGTTGCAGAGAAAACAATGCAAGTTGATCCAACCTTGTAGCTGAAACCCTCTCATCAGGCAGTGTTCTGCTAATCTTATTGATCCCATTTTCCAGCATGTCCAGTCTTTTTTTGCCAACGCAATGCACATACATGCTCGTTGAGTTATTAAAATACTGCCAGTGACATTGCATCTACCATTCACGATGGCAGTGTATTCCAGACACTCTGCGCTCTCTGGGTGATAATGACCACTAACCCTCTTAAATTTTACCCTAAATCTATGTGAATGAATAAATGCTTTATTGTCACATGTGACAAGTCACAGTGTAATTCTTTGCTGACATACCCGAGGTATGCAAATAGTAGCCACATAAAGGGCACTGACAAAGTTACAAAGTATCCCAAGCCAGGTCCACCCCTGGTCTCTCCACCCCCCCCCCCCCCCCCCCACCCCCTCACGGCGGTCCCCCCCACACCGGGTCCTCCTCTGTTCCCGGCGGCAGATCCTCCGACTCTCACGTGGACCGTCCTCGACCGCCAGCAACTTCAACAACCGCCGACCTCGACCCTCTATGTCCTCTACCTCTTGATAGCATTGATAGCTGGAAACTTCTTATCATATAAACACTTCAACATTGTCCCGTCTTACCTATTTCTGCTCCACAGAAAACAAACCCAGCCTCTCCAGTTCCTCCCCTTGTGGGACTAGTATAGCTGGGGCAAGTTGGGCCAAAGGGCCTGTCTCTACACTGTATCACTCCTATGACTGCAATGCTCCATCCCAGGCAACATCCTGGTGAATCTCCTCTGCACTCTCATGTATTTTCTGCAGTGTGGTGACCAGAACTGCACCAGCTGAGGACTCGCCAATGTTTGCAGATTTTTTACAATTTTACAAATGTTTTTCCCCTTTCTATCAACTGGACAGTACGGCAGCAGGTGAAGAAGGGCTCGCTGGTGCAGACCAGTGGCATCGACGCCTAGTTTTAAGGCTAAATGACACAAAGTGTTGAAGTAACGCAGCAGACTGAATCAGTCTGAAGAAGGGTCCCTACATCACCTAGTTCCACCAGCATTTTTTTTCCTTTTTGTGTTTTAACCAGCAACTACGGTTCTTTATGTCAACTACATACAATGATAATCCCTTACTCAGTTTTAGCAGACAATCGGCAATAACGGACACCATTCCCCACACTATGGTCTGCTGTAACGAGAGTTTACTATATATAATAAAATTAATTATAAAATTAATAACCCCAATACTAATGCAAAAACAAACTGAAGTCATTAGTGTAATCAAAGACAGGCCAAAGATCAGTGTTGAGATTAGTATTGTGCAGCTTCCAAGAGCCTGGTGGTTATTGAGAAGAAGATATTAGAGTCATACAGCTCGGAAACAGGCCCTTCGGCCCATCTTGCCCACACCGTCCAATATGCCCCATCTACACTAATCCCACTTGCCTGCGTTTGGCCCTTAAGTCCCACTTGCCTGCGTAGTACGGCTCTATTCTTGAAGCTGGTGGTCACTGTTTTCAGACTTCAAATAGGCAAGAGGATTGCAAATTGAGCCTGTTTCTACAGGAGGAAGATCCACACCACACCATTCTGGTGCACCTACTTTGGGGAGGTCAGAGTTAGAAACATAGAAACATAGAAATTAGTTGCAGGAGTAGGCCATTCGGCCCTTCGAGCCTGCACCGCCATTCAATATGATCATGGCTGATCATCCAACTCAGTATCCTGTACCTGCCTTCTCTCCATACCCCCTGATCCCTTTAGCCACAAGGGCCACATCTAACTCCCTCTTAAATATAGCCAATGAACTGGCCTCAACTACCCTCTGTGGCAGAGAGTTCCAGAGATTCACCACTCTCTGTGTGAAAAAAGTTTTTCTCATCTCTGTTTTAAAGGATTTCCCCCTTATCCTTAAGCTGTGACCCCTTGTCCTGGACTTCCCCAACATCGGGAACAATCTTCCTGCATCTAGCCTGTCCAACCCCTTAAGAATTTTGTAAGTTTCTATAAGATCCCCCCTCAATCTTCTAAATTCTAGAGAGTATAAACCAAGTCTATCCAGTCTTTCTTCAAAGACAGTCCTGACATCCCAGGAATCAGTGAGGTGAGTTTTCTCACCTTCAAACAAGTTGATGAGAGCCCATAATCTCCACAACTGCTAAGAAGTGTAAAGTAAATGCCGCTTACCTTGATAGTTTTTGCAACATATTTCTCTGATTCAGCTCCTGGGAAAATGTTCAGCCCTGCGTTGATCATGCAAATGATTAGACTGGAAGCTGTCATCCATTTTCCTCGTATATGTGAGAGATTATCTTTGATGGAAATGGGACACAGTTGGCACAGCTCCTGTGGTATTAGAAGAAAATGACCAGATTGAGGCAGTACATCCGCTTTGTGTGTGTACAGCAGAGATTGGGGTTTTCTGCAGAGTGTTGAGCAAATGACCAGGGAGTATTTCTATTGAATTAAAAATTGCCAACACAGCAAATGCAGCAGAACCTGTGGAAGGAGAAACACATCGAAAAGTTTCAGACTGATCACCTTTCAGGTGGTGCAGCAGTAGAGCTGCTACGTTACAGCGCCTGAGACCCAGGTTCGACCCTGACTGTATGGAGTTCGTACGCTCTCCCCGTATTTTCTCCGGGGCTCTGATTTTCTCCCACTCTCCAAAGACGTGCAGGTTTGTAGGTTAATTGGCTTCGGTAAAATTGTAAATTGTCCGAAGTGTGTCTAGTAGGATAGTATGCAGGAGGCATGGAGTCGATGGGCCGAAGAACCTGTTTCCACATTGTATCTCTGAACTAAACTATAAACTCAACCTATTTCCAGAACTGAGTTACTTTGGAGATTACCTAAGTGAAGTGTCTAGGAAAGTGGAGCAGACAAATGACACAACAGTAGGTGATGAAGTAGGACTGTGTAGGAGGGAATATCAGCATCGGGACTGAGGGGGTAGGAGGATAATAGACAATAGGTGCAGGAGTAGGCCATTCGGCCCTTCGAGCCAGCACCGCCATTCAATGTGATCATGACTGATCATCCCCAATCAGTACCCCGTTCCTGCCTTCTCCCCATATCCCCTGACTCCGCTATCTTTAAGAGCCCTATCTAGCTCTCTCTTGAAAGCATCCAGAGAACACGCCTCCATCGCCCTCTGACGCAGATATTTCCACAGACTCGCCACTCTCTGTGAGAAAAAGTGCTTCCTCGTCTCCTTTCTAAATGGCTTACTCCTTATTCTTAAACTGTGGCCCCTGGTTCTGGACTCCCTCAACATCGAGAACATGTTTCCTGCCTCTAGCGTGTCCAAACCGTTAACAATCTTATATGTTTCAATGAGATATCCTCTCATCCTTCTAAACTCCAGAGTGTACAAGCCCAGCTGCTCCATTCTCTCAGCATTTGACAGTCCCGCCATCCCGGGAATTAACCTTGTATATCTACGCTGCACTCCCTCAATAGCAAGAATGTCCTTCCTCAAATTAGGGGACCAAAACTGTACACAATACTCTAGAAATTATCTAAAAGTAGGATTGAAAGTCAACCCAAGTCACCACCCTATTCTGACGGCATCTGGGAATTTGAATTGCAGAGCCCTATCTGCAGCGCTAATGAAAAGCCTGACAGAATTTCAGGCTGTCCACATAGACATCTGGAAATAGCCACTATTTTGTCCAGCTAAGTTAAAGCTATTCAGTTGTGAGACTGAATTTCTTAGCAATGATCTCCATAATATATAGACACATTTAGAACCACATGGAGGGTGTAAAAAGAATTACACAGAGAGCAGCTGAAATCAGAATTGAGAATGTCACACAGAGATAATGAATAGATTGGGGGATTCTCTGCTTTACAGATGATGCGGTTGTGAGGTGACTAGTTTAGTTTAGTTTGTGGTAAAGTGTGGAAACAGGCCCTTCAGCCCACCGAGTCCATGCTGACCAGCAATCACCCCGTACACTAGTTCTATCCTGCACACTTGGGACAATTTACAGAAGCCAATTAACCTGCAAACATGCATCTATTCGGAATGCGTGAGGAAACCCATGTGGTCAAACTCCATATAGACAGCACCTGAGGTCGGGATGGAAGCTGGGTCTCCGGCACTGTAAAAGGCACGTCGGCCCATGCCGACCAGCGATCACCGCATACACTAGCACAATCATACACACCAGGGAGAAGAGAGAATGTACAAACTCCATACAGACAGCACCCATAGACAAGATCGAACCTGGATCTCTGGCATTGTAAGACAGCAACTCTACCAATGCACCACCGTGCCACCAGATTTTAGGACAATGTTAAGGCCTAATGTTATTACATTCCTGATGAAGTTGGTGTGGGCACGGGAGAGGGTGTACGAGAGGTTTACCAGGATGCTATTGGACACAAGATGCTGCAGTAACTCAGCGGGCCAAGCAGCCTCTCCAGACAACATGGATAGGTGACGTTTCAGCTCAGGACCCTTCCACCTGTTCAGGAGAGGTTGGACAAATTTGAATTGTTTTCTCTGGAGCCTTGGAGGCTGAGTGAAGACATAAGAAAAATGTATAAAATTATGAGCCATAAATAGTCAAGATCTTTTTCCCCCAGAGTAGAAATGACAAACGCTGAAGGTCATAGCTTAAAGCTGAGAGGGAAAAAGTTGAAAGGAGATGTGTGAGACAAGATTTTCTGCAGAGAGCAGTGGGTGTGTGGGACGCGCTCGTGCTGCCAGGAGTGTAATGGGGCTTTTTCACGGGGCGAGTTGACGCAAGATGTCACCAGAGTGAAGTGGTCGTGGTCCAGCACGAGTCTCGCACGATATAACGGGGGGTAGATAAAGAGTTCCCACGGTACTCGGCATTTCTGTTATTTGTGCGAGTGACTTGTCCGTCTCCCGAGCTTTCGCGTTAAATCTTGAATGAACATCGTGAACTACACGTGACACAAATGATGTAACTTTTTTTTTCACACACTATAAATATCCTCCCTTGGTTGAATTGCCTCATTTGGAGACATGTTTTACTGTGTATGTGGGAGACACAGATGGACTGAGCACAGTACCTCGGTCTTACTGTGTGTGGGAGAGGGGGAGAAAGAGACGTACACTCACAGAGGCAGAGTCTCTCAGCCTGTGTAAGAGGGAGGGAGAGAGAGAGGCACACACAAGGTGGATGTGAAATCTCACCTGCCTGTTTCAGTGACAGACACCCGCCGCCAGTAAATGAAGACACCCCCATCTGTTTCCCCCTCCTCTCCCTCGACTCCCCCACCTTTCCCTCCCAACTCCAGTCCCGTCCCGACCCCCTGGGAAACTGAATAGAGCAGTCAATCAACTGCTGCCTGTGCGCTGATATGACAATAAAGGCTACTTTACTTTACTTTACTGAGTTAAAGAGTTCCCACGGTAGACTGTAAAACTGGGACCCTGGTTCTGGACTCCCCCAACATCGGGAACATTCTTCCTGCATCTAGCCTGTCCAATCCCGTAGATACTGATTAGACCGGTATCTATTTATTTACTTTATTAATGATTTCAATTAAATATTGGGAACATCAGGCCGCAAACGTTATTTCTTGAGTGTTAGTGCTGGACTTTGACTCGACCTTCCTAGTTAGCCGGCGCCTGAGACTGAGCCAAGCAATGTCCAGACCTGACTTCAACACAAAGTGATGGAGGAACTCAAAGGGTCAGGCTCGTCCAACGCTCTGTGTTTTGCTCATGATTCCTGCATCTGCAGTTCCTCGTGTCTACAGACCAGAGTTGCCACTTGACTCCGAGATGACCATCACAGAGCATACGGAAGATAGACACGAAATGCTGGAGTAACACAGCGGGACGGGCAGCATCTCTGGAGAGAAGGAATGTGTGACGTTTCGGTTCGAGACCCTTCTTCAGAGTCTCGTCCCGAAACGTCACCCATTCCTTTTATCCAGATGCTGCCCGTCCAGTATTTTATGTCTGTCACCAGTATTGCTGTGTCTATCATCGGCGCAAACCAACATCTACAGTTCTTTCCGACACATTAGAGGATACCGTCTCGCCATCACTCGGATTACCCGCTTCATTTCCATAACGTTGCCACCTCTCTTTACTTTGCTTACTGAAGCCTGATCCTTGTCACACTCAGTGCTCTATCGCCCAGCCTCTCATCTTTCAATCGGGTTCGGCCAGGAAGGAACTGCAGATGTTGGATTAAAACGAAGATAGACACAACATGTAGCTCAGCGGGACAGGCAGCATATCAGAAGGGTCTCGATATCTCTGGAGAAAAAGAATAGGTGGCGATTCGAATCGGAACCCTTCTTCAGACATCCTAATCGGAATTGAGTCTGAAGATGTGTCTCGTCCCGAAACATCAGCTATTTTTCTCCAGAGATGCTGCTTGACTCGCTGAGTTACTCCAGCGTTTTGTGTCTGTCTTCGGTTTAAACCAGCATGTGCAGTTCACTCCTTACACGGGTCTCTGGAGAACATTGATTGGTAGCGTTCCGGACCCTGCTTCGGAAAGGCATCGATCGCTAGTCGGCGAGGACTCCGAGCTGTATCTCTCAAAGAAGTACATGTGAAAAATTTCTCACGGACCATAAAAATGCGGGACCTTTCAGTAAAGTCCCTTTTAAAGTCCCTTTTAAAGATTATAGTTATTTTCTGGAATCTCATTAACATAACTCATGAATAAATTGATGTCCATATGCGGATGCAAATCTTTATTTTTTAAATTCAATCCCACAGAAGACAATTTTTACTCACCTTCTGTCCCCTCTGTCCAGCTTCCGGGTTCACCGTTCGCAGGAGTTCCCACGGTAACCGCAAGAGTTATTACGGATATCGCACGGATATCGCACTGGCCACTACGTCCATATAATGTTGCAATGCTCAACCACAAGTGTACAAGTCACTCTTGGAGAAATTCAAACTTGCTTGAATTTTCTCCCGAGTGACCAAGTTACACGATTACCTGCCGTTAGCGCTACGGTGGTCCACGGTGGTCCACGAATGCCGTACTGTTATCGCACGAGGTTCCCACGATGTTAAACTCTGGTTAACTCTTGCGTCAAGTCGCCCCGTGAAAAAGCCGCTTAAGGAGATATGATGTCGGTGTTTAAGATGCGTTTGGAGAGGCACATGGATGAAGAGAAATAGACAATGAGCAGATAGATGAGACTAGCTTTGCTTGGCACAATGCTTGGCACAGATATGGTGAGCCAAAGGGTCTGTTCCTGTACTGTACTGTTCTGCATATATCCACGCATTATTGAGGAAAGTAGGACATTTTAAATGATGGGATTAAAGGGGGTCACTAGCTGAACTGTTTAGTTTAGAGATACAGCATGGGAACTGGCCCTTCAGCCCGCCAAGTCCACGCCGACCATCGATCACCCACACAAGATACACACTTGTGGCAATTTTACAGTAGCCAATTAACCTAGAAACCTGCACGTCTTTGGAGGGTGGGAGGAAACCGTAGCACCCGGAGAAAACCAAATGGCAGGCTAATACATACCGTGCAGTACACAGCAACAGGGTGGTACAACGGCGCAGCTGTAGAGTTGCCGCTTTACCGCGCCAGAGACCCGTGTTCGACCCCGACTACGGGTACTGACCGTACGGAGTTTGTACTTTCATCCCGTGACCGGCATTGGTTTCATCCGGGTGCTCCAGTTTCCTACCACGCTCCAAATACGTACAGGTTTGTTGGTTAATAGGCTTCGGTAAAAATTGTAAATTGTCCCTAGTGTGTGTAGGATAGTGCTAGTGTACGGGGATCGCTGGTCATGTTTCCGCACTGTATCTCTAAGCTAAACTAACGGCAAAACAATTGCAAAGCTGGGACCCCTGGTATGTGAGGTTGCTGGTCATTACTGCCTTGTTCTCATGTTCTCATAAACTAACAGCGTAATCACTAAACATGTACCTTGATTTGAATTTCCACGATAACCAAGGCAGAATGGACGGTTAAAAGAGCCTCATTTTCTGCCACGGGTTTGATGTTCCACGACTGGAAAGGCATGTTGACATAATTTCTCTGAATCAGGGTGAAAATGTTGAAGGTGTCCATCTTAAAGGATAAATGATCCGTCTCTGCGTCGAACGTGACACTGTGAATGCCATCTGTCCTCCACACTAGTCCTGTGAAGAAAATCAAGAGGTCAACTCTAATTCTAAGATCAGCTTGCCTCTGCAGTGCAGTCAAGTGGCAGGCAAGACACTTGAGGCAGAGGTCGATGTGGGGCGAATGCCATGGTCATGATGAGATGAAGGGCTCAGAGAGGAGACAGGTTCACAATGCTGATGAATCATTGCTCTAACTGTGAGAAGTCCTCACTGAAGCAAATATGGGCGGCACAGTGGCACAAGTGGTAGACCTGCTGCCTCACAGTGCCAGAAACCAGGGTTCAATCCTGAAGTCTGAAAAAGGGTCTCAATCCGAAATGCCACCTATCCCTTTTCTCCACAGATGCTGCCTGACCCGCCGAGTAATGCTAGCTTTTTGTGTCGATCTTCGGTTTAAACCAGCATCTGCAGTTCCTTCCTACACATAGTGGGCCAAAGGGCCTGTTTCCATGCTGTATCTTTCAATCATTCAATTTTCTTTGTGTTCTGGTTAAGTCTACGTACAGAAGTTGGAAGTTAGAAGTTCTACCTTGTTGGTGAACTTGGTTGAACCCGTGATCAAACATGAGCAAATGCCTATATGAGGAACTGCAGGTGCTGGTTTACGAGAAAAGCCACAAAGTGCTGGAGTAAAGCCCCTGTCCCACTTTCCCGAGTTACTCACAAATTCTCCCGCGTTTTCCCCTTGATTCAAACTTGGATAATGCCCGTAGCGAGTCCGTAGGAGGCCGTAGGAGTCCATGATATATCGTAGCGGCTCGTAATGCCAACCGTAGGCACTCGTGGCATCAGGTAAGTCGGGACGTTTTTTTCCAGCCCGTGTCATCCACAAGCAAACGGCCGGATTGAATGGTTCCATTGCCGGTTGAAAGCCGCTATGGCAGCCAGAGGAACAGTTGCCTCTGGCTCTGCTCGGCATTCGTACGGTGGTGAAAGCAGACCTCGGTTGATCGTCGGTGGAAATGGTTTATGGCACAACTCTGAAGCTGCCCGGTGAATTTGTCGAACCAATCCCCGCAGACAGATCCTATGATCCGAGCAGGTATGCCGATCGATTACGGCAAACTACCCAGCTAACTCAGGCCAACACGGACACGGTGAACACCTGCAATGGTCTACTGACCTCCAACACTGCACACACGTTTTAGTCTGACACTACGCCGTCCGCCGATCTCTTCAGCATGCATACGATGGCCCCTTACCAAGTCATCCAACGCCCACCCAAAATCGGAACGGAAAAACTGACACCGTATCCGTCGAGCGGTTATAGCCAGTATCCGTCGAGAACCAACCGACTACCTCACCCACCGAACCGGCAAAGTCACAAGACCCCAACACTTCCTGTCAAAGACCCCCCACGCTGCAGTACCAAACACGATCAGGCTGTAAAATCAACCCGTCAGACCGGTACGGGGCAGGACAAAGCCAGGCAGTCGCCATCTTGTGTGACTCGGTGGCTGAGGGGGCGAGCTGTGGCACCTTCACGCCCACGTTGGTTTTGCGACTCTCGCCAGCGGCCTCACATGAAGGTCCAGCCACAAGAGCTCAATAACAACTCCAAGGTCAGACCCACTAATTGTCCTTGTCTGCACACGGGTTATGATTAGTGAGAATGTAGGTAAAAGGGGCTTCTGGAATAAACGTGACATAAGGTGTCTGGCTCAGTTAAGTATCGTTTGTTCTTTGCTTTCTGTCGTGGGATTCAGTAGACCCTACAAACTCAACAGGTCTGACAGCATTTGTGGAGGGGAATGGATGGGTGGCGTTTAGGTTGCAACCTTTCTTTCGATGAAGGATCAGAAGTAGCATCCCGACCCAAAAATGTCACCTGTCCACTTTCCTCCACAGTTGTTGCCTGACCCACTGAGTCCCTCCAGTGGTTTGTTGGTGTGTTTGCACGTTCTCCCTGTGACCGCGCAGGTCTCTCCGGGTGCTGCGGTTTCCTCCCACATCCCAAAGACCTGTGGGTTTGCGGCAGGCGCGGCCAAACCGGAAGCGGGGGCTGCGCGGAGGTCGAGTGATCCCCGTACGGGGCCGGTCCCACCAGCATGCGACTGCATGCAGCGAGCGCGACCAAACCGGAAGCGGGGATCGCGCGGAGGTCGAGTGAGTGACTTGGAGTTCGAGCGAAGTCCGCGTGAAGTTCGCGCGTGACGTACAGCGTCAATACGCTGCGTCCGGCGTCGAGACGCTGCGTATGCCCGTCGAGGCGGTGCGTACGGCGTCGAGGTGGCTGCGGGCCGGTAGGCCGTTGCCGCGCGGAATTTTTGAACACTGTCAGTTTTTCGGAGCCCCGCTCGATGTCGGGACCAGCTCCGCACAACTCCATACGGTTCCGACAATCGAAGT
This sequence comes from Amblyraja radiata, assembly GCF_010909765.2. NCBI lineage: Eukaryota > Metazoa > Chordata > Chondrichthyes > Rajiformes > Rajidae > Amblyraja > Amblyraja radiata. Next base: position 7,923,457 of record NC_045976.1, on the reverse strand, counting down.
GGGACCGGCCCCGCTAGGCCGTATGGCTCAAGCGACCACGTTAGGTCGCGCTTGCCGCATGCAGTAGCATGCTTGTGGGACAGGCCCTTTAAAGTTTAACCTTGAAGGCCCTTTGTCAGAACTGGTAAAGAAAACTGGTAAGGATCAGATCTCTTGAAGGCTCTCCAGCTGAACCACTAATGTTGTTTCTCTTCCTGCTTATGCTGCCTGACCTTTATTTACAACATTTGCTGATTTAATTTTAGATTTCCAGCATCTGTAGTTTTTTTCCCCCCCTCCGTACATCTACTTCCAAGGTCCTTAAAGCCCAATTTGTTTGTTTCACAAGTGTATCAACAACAGATGAATGAAATTCTAACTGCAGCATCTTGCCTCCAAGATGGCTCCCAACCGAGGCGACTATTTGCGTGCTAGCCACAGAAGCAGATCTACAGTCACATATTACAATCGCTCCACACTCTTAAATACAGCAACATCTCCTTAAACTATCACCTATCTGTACACTGTAAACGGCTCGATTGTAATCATGTATTGTCTTTCAGCTGACTGGATAGTACGCAACAAAAGCTTTTCACTGTACCTCGGTACACATGACAATAAACTCAACCAAACTGATTTCTTCACAGCCTCTAAAGGCAATGACACGCATATAATAATCAACAAAATATGATAAATGAATAACTAACACTCGGTAAATTAAAAATTCGGCAATAAAATGTAAATTTGCAACAGAATACCAACTCTCACTCATATTAGGCTGATGCTCAATATTCATTTAAATGGCTGCTGTATAGTTCTGATACATTCCTGGTTTACATATTTGGGAAATTCAAGGCATTATAATAATTTAGAAGGATGAGAGGGAATTTTATTGAAACCTATAAGATTATTCAGGGTTTGGACACACTAGAGGCAGGAAACATGTTCCCGATGTTGGGGGAGTCCAGAACCAGGGGCCACAGTTTAAGAATAAGGGGTAAGCCATTTAGAACGGAGACGAGGAAATACTTATTCACACAGAGAGTTGTGAGTCTGTGGAATTCTCTGCCTCAGAGGGCGGTTCTCATGATGCTTTCAAGAGAGAGTTAGATAGAGCTCTTAAGAGTCAAGGGATATGGGGAGAAGGCAGGAACGGGGTACTGATTGTGGATGATCAGTCATGATCACATTGAATGGCGGTGCTGTCAAAGGGCCAAATGGGCTACTCCTGCACCTATTGTCTATTGTCTATAATAGTGCCAAAATATCACATCTGAGTGTAACAAACTAGAAATTATTCACCAGTGTTAGACACAAAGTGCTGGAGTAATTCAGCAGGTCAGGCAGGATCTCTGGCGAAAAAGGATGGGTGACGTTTCGGGTCGGGCCCTTGCTCAGACTCCGCTCTCCTCCTCTCTTGAGTAAACCAGGATTGACAGTTCCTCTCTACACATTATTCATCAGTGAGCTTGTTTTATTATCATTCTTACACTGTAACATTCTGTGTACAGGTCGCCCCAGGTTGTGATAAGCTCCCATTCCCATGGACTGTTCATTGCAAGGCAGAGGTGCAGCTGCAAATTGAGTTCCCACAGGGCAGAAGATGCCTGTCACCCTGCAAATCCATCCCACCGGTCTCCAACACACTCCACATGAATCCGGTGTTGGTGAGGTGGGGAGGACCTGTACGATAGAGCAGGTGTCACCAGGAAAATCGATTCCAGTCAAAAAAGCTCCATCGGATCTTGTCACATCTGCTAAAACTGCTTTTACTGGTTTGTCAAACCACAATGGACCGTTCTGTTAGTTTTAGTGTAGTTTAGTTGTCGAGATGCAGCGCGGAAACAGGCCCTTCAAAACCTCTACATCTTTGGAGCGTGGGAAGAAATTGAAAATCTCGAAGAGGAACCCACACAGGTCATGGGAGAGAAGGTACTGACACGCCCATAGTCAGGATGGAACCCGGGTCTCTGGCGTTGTAAGGGAGTAGATCTACCGCTACAGCACTGTGCCGCCCATAACCACTTATTTATTTATTTATTTATATATATATGTTTTTGTTTTTTTTAATACAAAATGCTTTTATTCAGAACAAACAAAAATACAGAGTAGTAACACGATCAAAGAATGCCTATATTGGCAGTTTACGAACAGTTATCAAATTAAAATATTAACAATTTTATCAACAATACATTCGACCTCCCGCGGCGACCAGCGTTTGCGGAAGGCCTCCAGTGTCCCCGTGGACACCGCGTGTTCTCTCTCCAGGGACACGCGGGCACGGACATAACACCGGAAAAGGGGCAGTCAGCCGACCGCGGTGCGGCCATCGACTGCCCGCTGCCTGGACCCGCGAATGGGTCTCCAACCCCAGAGACTAGAAGAAATTCAAATAGCAGTTAACAGGAATAAGCGTTCAGTTTATTTCTGGTGTTAATGATCCAGCATACCAGACACGGCATCAGTTTTACAGAAATGAAGATCAATTGTGCAGGTTGTCTGTGTGACATCAATGTAGCCGTACAGCATAGACTATCTAAACCTGGATTCACAAGGAACTGCAGATGCTGGAATCCCGAGCAATACAGAAAGTGCCGGAGGAACTCAGTGATTCAAGCAGCATCTGTGGACCGAATGGACAGATGGCGTTTCCGGTCAGGACCTTTTTCAGGATCAGTTGCATTGATCCCTTTGCCTATTATTTGTTCTCAAGGACTTTCATGATCATGTCCAAACTAAACTGTGGTTTAGTTTAGTTTAGTTAAGCTCAGAGATAAGTTTAGCGCGGAAACAGGCCCTTTGGCCCACCCAGTCCGCACATTTAACACCATCCTACACACACCAGAGACAACTTTTTTTACATTTACACCAAGCCAATTAACCAATAAACCTGTACGTCTTTGGAGTGTGGGTCTCAACCCGAAACGTCACCCATTCCTTCTCTCCAGAGATGTTGCCTGTCCCGCTGAGTTACTCCAGCTTTTTGTGTCTACCTTATGTTTAAATGAGGACTGGTTTCTCCTGTAACCTATGATTTCCAGTACAGTCGAAACCAATGAGAATTAAGAATATAAACAGAAAATGCTGGAAATAGCGGGTCAGACTACATGTGGAATGAGGAAGAAAGCACTCACAGTCATACAGCATGGAAACAGGTCCTTTGGCTAACTTGCCCATGTTGACCAAGATACACCATCTACACTAGTCCTACCTGCCTGCGTTTGGCCCATATCCCCCTAAACCTTTCCTATCCATGTACCTGTCCAAATGTATTTTAAATGTTGTAATAGTATCTGCCTCACCTACCTCTCCTCTGGCAGCTTGTTCCATATACCCACCACCCTCTGTGAGAAAGTTGCCTCCAGGTTCCAAGTAAATCTTTCCACTCTCACCTTAAACTATGGTTTTCGATTCCCCTACTCTGGGTTAAGAAAAACTCTGTGCATCTACCCTATCTATTCTCCTCGTGACCTTTTACACCTCTCCAATATCACCCCTCTGCCTCTGAGCTCCATGGAACAAAGTCCTAGTGTGCTCAAACTCTCCCTATAGCTCAGACCCTCAAGTTAGATATGTACATGGATGGGACAGGTATGGAGGGATATGGACCAAATGCAGGCAGATGGAGCTAGTGTAGCTGAGACATGTTGGCTGGTGTGGGCAAGTTGGGCCGAAGGGCCTGTTTCCACACTGTATCACTCTATGACTCTATAATCTTTACTTAAGGGTGCACCAATACGATACCTGAGGCATCCCATCGAGCAGGCGTGGGCTGTTCAAAGAATAATGCCCTCGGAGGGAGTTTGATGGTAATTCCTACGGGTTGCACAGGATGGTTTTCGGCGTCCCTCTCTTCGATGGTTCCCAGTGAGGACATGCTCTCCTTGGCCGACTCCAGCGGATAGGAATATGGCTGCAAGCCTGTCTCCGACAGCTAAAAATGGAGATAACCACAACAGGTTTATTTACTAGTAGAAACAAGGGAACGCAGATGCTCATTTACAACTAAAAAAGCCAAGAAAGTATAGTTTGGTTTGGAAATACAACGAGGAAACAGGCCCTTTGGCCCACCGAGTCCATGTCGACCAGCGATCCCCGCACATTAACACTATCCTGCACACACTAGGGACAATTTACATATACAGTGAGCCAATTAACATACATACCTGCACGTCTTTGGAGTTTGTGAGGAAACCGAAAATCTCGAAGAAAACTCACGTGGTCACGGGGAGAACGTACAAACTCCATACAGACCGCACCCGTGGTCAGGTTCGAACCCAGGTCTCTGGCATTGTAAGGCAGCAACTCTGCCGCTGCACTACCGTTTTTCAAAGATCACATTTATCTTTCAGGAAGTATTCCTCAGGATGCAAAATGTAGTTTTAGTTTTCGAGATACAGTAAGGAAACAGGCCCTTTGGCCCACCGAATCCATGCCGACCAGCGATCACCTATACCCTAGCTCTATCCTACAAATTAGTGGCAATCCTATAGGTGCTGTCTGTACGGAGTTTGTACGTTCTCCCTGTGAGCCTTTCCCGACTATCAGCATGAAGTAGTCACGACTCGAAATGTCACCTATTCCTTTTCTCCAGAGATGCTGTCTGACCCGCTGAGCTACTCCAGCTTTTTGTGTCAATCTCCCTGTGACCGTGTCTGGTTTTCTCCAGATGCTCTGGTTTCCTCCCACATTCCAAAGACGTGCGGGTTTGTAGGTTAATTGCTGTAAATTGTCCCTAGTGTGTAGGATAGAACTAGTATAGGGGTGATCATTGGTCGGCGCGGACTTGGTGGGCCGAAGGGTCTGTTTCCACACTGTATCTCTAAACTAAACTAAAATAACCTGTTCACTGCCAGCATTAGTTGTGGGAATAATCATGGCCAACACAACGAATGCACTCATTGATCTGCTGTAATTATGACGGAGACTTTTTTTTAAATTACAGGTCTACCATCGATTTTCCAGCACGCTTGGTTCCCGGGTTTTGCCATATTATCCGTTTTACCGGACTAACAGACTTCACGGCCTTGGGGGTCCGAGATTCCGGCCCACAAAGTCGGCCTTGGAAGTCGGCTGTGGGAATGAATCTGCCAGCTCTGGCTGGGCCGGTGTTCCGCCACCGCAAGAGGGAAAATTGGGCCCGCCATTCTGTACAGAAGTCCCAATGAAGTCTAGATTGGCCACCTGACCCGGCATAGGCACCACATTTTCGGGGGGACTTCCAGGGGGGAGGATTTCAAGCGCGCTCTCGTAATTTTATCTGGATTAAAGGGGGCAGCGGACCATCAGTTGCCGGTGGTGGGCCTGTACCACAAAGCCTATATTTAACATGCCATTTGAAAGGTATTCCTGCAATAGTTCTTCCTCCAGTGTTGCGCTTAGCCTATAAAGGATTTAAATGCGTTAGAAGGAACTGCAGATATTGGGTTTCACCAAAGATAGACCCAAAATGCTGGAGTAACCCAGCGGGTCAGGCAACATTTCTGGAGAAAAGGAATAGATGACGTCTCGGGTCAAGACCCTTCACAGTCTGATGCAGGGTCTCGACCCGAAACGTCACCTATTCCTTTTCTCCAGAGATGCTGCCTGACCCGCTGAGTTACTCCAGCTTTTTGTGTCTATCTAAGGGTTGAAATACTGCAGATCGAACTCACTGACCCGCCATCTTTGAGAGGATGTTGAAGTGAGAACATGGCCGTGTTTACCACAGTAGATAGTAAATTCCGAAACAAGCTCTTTATTAACATGTGTACAATTTCAAACACAGCAAGAAGTTGTCACTGAACAGCATTTGTGGTTTTGGGATGTGAAGAGGTTGAAACATACCTGGACAATTCTCCATCCATTGACAATCTTGGGCTGAGGTGGCAACTTTAACACATCAAAATAATACACCCCACCCAGCGGTGTGTACTGATTAAAATCAACAATAGATTCATCTAGCGTTTCAGAGGATGGATATTCTGCATGTATATAAAAGACAAGTTAAATCATAGTAAAACTCCCTTTTCAAGTGTTCAAAAACAAATTATGTTTCAGCTTCTTCTCTACAGCCATTAGGCTATTAAACACTACAATCTCAAATAAGTTCTGAACTACATAGATTATTGTTATTATTGCATTATTATTGCTTGTTTGTTTTTCATGTGTATGTATGTGTGCGTGTGTGCGTGTATGTATATATATATATATATGTGTGTGTGTGTGTGTGTGTGTGTGCGTGCATGTGTATATATATACGTATGTGTGTGTACGTGTATATATATATGTGTGTGTGTGTGTGAGTGCGAGTATGTGCGTGCATGTGTATATATATATATGTGTGTGTGCATGTGTATATATATATGTGTGTGTGTGTGTATGTGTATATTTTTATATGTGTGTGTGCGTGTATGTATATATATATATATATGTGTGTATGTATATGTGTGTGTGTGTGTGTGTGTGTGTGTGTGTGTGTGTGTGTGTGTGTGTGTGTGTGTGTGTGTGTGTGTGTGTGTGTGTGCATATATATATATTTACAGAATTTTTTTTTCTCGTTTATTATATTGTTTACAGTATGCTATGTTTACATATTATGTTGTGCTGCTGCAAGTAAGAATTTCATTGTTCCATCTGGGACATATCGCACAAACAAAATGATTGTCGAGGCCTCGGAGGGAGGTGCAGAGGGGCTATTGACCGAGGATTGATGCTATGTTCACCTGGCCTGTGCCCCTGACGTTGAGCCTTCAGCAGCAGATGGAAGGTCTGTTATTGATGGGATGTCCTGTGAAATGGTTCCCTGGGTTCCTGTGATGTGTTAGCTCTGGGGACCAGCCACTGCAGCCTTTTGCCATCCCCCCCCATAAAATATCTCCTTGAAGTATTCAAGATAGAGTTAGATATAAGTCTTAGGGCTAATGGAATCAAGGGATATGGGGAGAAGGCAGGAACAGGATACTGATTTAGGAAGATCAGCCATGATCACATTAAATGGCGGTGCTGGCTCAAAGGACTGAATGGCCTACTCCTGCACCTATTTTCTATGTTTCCAAATGACAATAAATCACTCTTGACTCTTCCATACTATTGTGATCATTGAGACTTTATGATTAACAAATAATCAACAAATATTGGAAGTACATTTAGGTAGCATTCATGGAAAGACAATCACAGTTAATCTTTCTGGACCCTGCTGTTACGGCACCTGCCTCAACTATCTCCTCTGGCAGCTTGTTCCATATACCCACCACCCATGTCTCTCAATTCTCCAGTCAGTTCATCCAGAAGAAGTCTGGCTGTTCCTAGAAATATCTAGTGGGAGGAACACTCTGACATAAGTTTCACTTTTTTGGACATCAACGGACATTTGGTGTACTCACTGCTAACAGCCAGATCCGACGCCCTTCAAGTGCTGGAATTTTGTCACAAAATGGGGCGGCACTGTGGCGCAGCGGTAGAGTTGCTGCATTACAACGCCAGAGACCCAGGTTCGATCCTGACCACCGGTGCTGCCTGTACGGAGTTTGTACGCTCTCCCCGTGACCGCGTGGGTTTTCCCCCGGGTGCTCTGGTTTCCTCCCACACTCCCAAGACGCACAGATTTGTGGGTTAATTGGCTTTGGTAATATTGTAAATAGTCTCTAGAGTGTGTAGGATTGTGCTGGTGTGCGGGGTGATCACTAGTCGGCGTGGACTCTGTAGACCGAAGGGCCTGTTTCTGCACTGTATCTCTAACCAATCGCATATCAATCTCGACTTTATTAAATGTTCTACTTGACATTCTGTACATTCTCAGCTCTATGGGTGAAATCATGTTGAATTGTGCTTTGTCAAACCTTCAACAGAAATGGCTACCAATAACTTCTCAAACTAAAAAACAAATGTATGTCCTACCATGAAGGAGCTCTACATTTGTCATTCCATGAGCTGATGATCTCTCACCACTTGGCGACCTGTGTTTCAACAAATCATCTCTAGATGGGGAGCTCAACGCACTCTACAGAATGAAACAACATCAAATAATCCTGTGGTTAGCTAAATCATTTATTCACACTAGTCATGGCTCATTAGATGATCAGTGAAGCATTGTTTCCTGAAAGAAAGGACAAATGAATACAATGTAGGAGGGAATTTTGTGCTATACCCGTACTCTATATCTGACTTTACTCAGATAGGCACAGACACAAAATAAAACAGCTTGTAGATCAGTGGTGAGTCTATTGAACAAGTCGGTTTATTAAAGGCCTTATCGTTGCACATGGGGCAAACAGTCTGAGCAAACCCAAGACCACGGGAGACAGAAAACTGGGTCACAGTTAGGAAGGGCAATGGGCAGAGGCAGGGACTGGTGAGTACCCCGGTGGCTGTACACCTTGAAAATAAGTACTCATGTTTGAGTAAGGGTGGGGGAGACAGCCTACCTGGGGGCAGCGACAGCGGCCGGACCTCTGGCACAAAGACCGGTCCTGTTGCTCAGAAGGGTAAGGAAAAGAAGAGGAGGGCAATTGTAATAGGGGACTCTATAGTCAGGGGGTCGGATAGGCGATTCTGTGGATGTAGACAGGAGACCCGGATGGTAGTTTGCCTCCCTGGTGCCAGGGTCAGGGATGTGTCTGAACGTGTCCAAGAAATCCTGAAATGGGAGGGAGAGGAGCCTGAGGTTGTGGTACATATAGGTACCAACGACATAGGTAAAAAAAGAGAAGAGGTCCTGAAAGAAGAATTTAGGGAGTTAGGTAGAGAGTTAAGGAGAAGGACTGCAAAGGTAACAATCTCAGGATTACTGCCTGTGCCACGCGACAGTGAGAGTAGGAATGGAGCGAGGTGGAGAATAAATGCGTGGATGAGGGACTGGTGCAGTGGGTATGGATTCAAGTTTCTGGATCATTGGGACCTCTTTTGGGGAAGGTGCGACCTGTACAGAAAGGACGGGTTGCACTTGAACTCGAGGAGGACCAATATCCTGGCGGGGAGATTTGCAAAGGCTACTGGGGAGACTTTAAACTAGTATGGTTGGGGGGAGGGACTCGAATTGGGAAAGCTAGCAGTCAGTGTGTAAGGCAGGGGGCAGAGAATGGTAGCACTCTGACCCAAAATGTAGGGGAGAGAGAAGAAAAAGAAAATAAACAGAGAATAAGAGATGGTGGGTTTCTTAAATGTGTATATTTTAATGCTAGGAGCATTGTAAGAAAGGTGGATGAACTTAGAGCCTGGATTGACACCTGGAAGTATGATGTTGTGGCGATCAGTGAAACATGGTTGCAGGAGGGCTGTGATTGGAAACTAAATATTCCAGGATTTCGTTGCTTCAGGTGTGATAGAATTGGAGGGGCAAGAGGTGGAGGTGTTGCATTGCTTATCAGGGAAGATATTACAGCAGTGCTTTGGCAGGATAGATTAGAGGGCTCATCTAGGGAGGCTATTTGGGTGGAACTGAGAAATGGGAAAGGGGTAGCAACACTTATAGGGGTGTATTATAGACCGCCAAATGGGGAGCGAGAATTGGAAGAGCAAATATGTAAGGAGATTGCAGATATTAGTTGTAAGCACAAGGTAGTGATTGTGGGAGATTTCAATTTTCCACACATAGACTGGGAAACACATTCTGTAAATGGGCTGGATGGGTTGGAGTTTGTAAAATGTGTGCAGGATAGTTTTTTGCAGCAATACATAGAAGTACCTACTAGAGAAGGGGCGGTGCTGGACCTCCTGTTAGGAAATGAGACGGGTCAGGTGGCAGAGGTATGCGTTGGGGAACAGTTCGGGACCAGTGATCACAATACCATTAGTTTCAATATAATTATGGAGAGGGTCAGAACTGGACCTAGGGTTGAGATTTTTGATTGGAGAAAGGCTAACTTTGAGGAGATGCGAAAGGATTTAAAAGGAGTAAATTGGGACAGTTTGTTTTATGGGAAAGATGTGGAAGAGAAATGGAGGACATTTAAAGGTGAAATTTTAAGAGTACAGAATCTTTATGTCCCTGTTCGGTTGAAAGGAAATAGTAAAAATTGGAAAGAGCCATGGTTTTCAAGGGAAATTGGACACTTGGTTCGGAAAAAGAGAGAGATCTACAATAATTATAGGCAGCATGGAGTAAATGAGGTGCTTGAGGAGTATAAAGAATGTAAAAAGAATCTTAAGAAAGAAATTAGAAAAGCTAAAAGAAGATATGAGGTTGCTTTGGCAAGTAAGGTGAAAGTAAATCCAAAGGGTTTCTACAGCTATATTAATAGCAAAAGGATAACAAGGGATAAAGTTGGTCCATTAGAGAGTCAGAGTGGACAGCTATCTGCAGAGCCAAAAGAGATGGGGGAGATATTGAACAATTTCTTTTCTTCGGTATTCACCAAGGAGAAGGATATTGAATTATGTGAGGTAAGGGAAACAAGTAGAGTAGCTATGGAAACTATGCGGATCAAAGAAGAGGAAGTACTGACACTTTTGAGAAATATAAAAGTGGATAAGTCTCCAGGTCCGGACAGGATATTCCCTAGGACATTGAGGGAAGTTAGTGTAGAAATAGCAGGGGCTATGACAGAAATATTTCAAATGTCATTAGAAACGGGAATAGTGCCGGAGGATTGGCGTACTGCGCATGTTGTTCCATTGTTTAAAAAGGGGTCTAAGAGTAAACCTAGCAATTAT